>NW_027128061.1:0-19919 GCF_037325665.1 Littorina saxatilis
AGGCGGCACTGTCACACCCTCATTTTTTTCAATCAAATTGATTTAAATTTTGGCCAAGCAATCTTCGACGAAGGCCGGACTTCGGTATTGCATTTCAGCTTGGTGGCTTACAAATTAATTTATGACTTTGGTCATTAAAAATCTGAACGTTGTAAAAAAAATAATGTGTTTCTAAAACGATCCAAATTTACGTTCATCTTATTCTTCATCATTTTCTGATTTCAAAAACATATAAATATGTTATATTCGGATTAAAAACAAGCTCTGAAAATTAAGAATATAAAAACTATTTTTAAAATAAAATGTCCGAAATCGATTTAAAAACAATTTCATCTTATTCCTTGTGGGTTCCTGATTCCAAAAACATATAGATGTGATATGTTTGGATTAAAAGCACGCTCAGAAAGTTAAAAGAATAGAGATAAAGAAAAGCGTGCTATCCTTCTCAGCGCAACTACTACCCCGCTCTTCTTGTCAATTTCACTGCCTTTGCATCGAGCGGTGGACTGACGATGCTACGAGTATACGCTCTTGCTGTAAAAATGCAGTGAGTTCAGTTTCATCCTGTTAGTTCGACAGCTTGACTAAATGTTGTAATTTCGCCTTACGCGACTTGTTGATTACTGCAACAAACACTGTTGACGTTTCCCCCCGCGGGTTAGGGGAAAGAAAAGTGTACCCGATGCTCCCCAGCATGTCGTAAGAGGCGACTAACGGATTCTGTTTCTCTTTTTACCCTTGTTAAGTGTTTCTTGTATAGAATATAGTCAATGTTTGTAAAGATTTTAGTCAAGCAGTATGTAAGAAATGTTAAGTCCTTTGTACTGGAAACTTGCATTCTCCCATGCAGTGAGGTAATATATTGTACTACGTTGCAAGCCCCTGGAGCATTTTTTTGATTAGTGCTTTTGTGAACAAGAAACAATTGACAAGTGGCTCTATCCCATCTCCCCCCTTTCCCCGTCGCGATATAACCTTCGTGGTTGAAAACGACGTTAAACACCAAATAAAGAAAGAAAGACTGTTGACGTTCAGACATCACCTCAAGGCAAGAACAAATTTAAGAGTCACAGTTTTAGTGCTAATCTGCCATGAGTGAAACTTTGTTTCATTGGTGAACATTTAATCATAGAAAAAACGAAGTCTTCATGTCGTAACTGTAAATATCTTGCAAAATATACGTAATCCTTTGGCGTTTTTCAATATTGATCACACAGATCCCCATCATCTTCGTGAGTTTCACTCAAACCTCGTGCGTCTTTCTGATGGCATAACGCCGCCAAATTACTACTTTCTTGTACATGCATATCTTGCAAGATATGCGTAACATTGCAGCACTTGTTCATTTTAATCATCGGTTATATAATAAAAAGATATTAGTCAATTACTATTTTAATTTTTGCAATCATAAATGTTGGCGCTAGTGTGCCGTCATATTAATGGAAACCCCCCGCGGTTTAGTGGGAAGAATTTACCCGATGCTCCCCAGCATGTCGTAAGAGGCGACTAACGGATTCTGTTTCTCCTTTTACCCTTGTTAAGTGTTTCTTGTATAGAATATAGTCAATGTTTGTAAAGATTTTAGTCAAGCAGTATGTAAGAAATGTTAAGTCCTTTGTACTGGAAACTTGCATTCTCCCAGTAAGGTCATATATTGTACTACGTTGCAAGCCCCTGGAGCACTTTTGATTAGTGCTTTTGTGAACAAGAAACAATTTACAAGTGGCTCTATCCCATCCCCCCCCCCCCCCCCCCCCCCCCCCTTTCCCGTCGCGATATAACCTTGAACGGTTGAAAACGACATTAAACACCAAATAAAGAAAGATATTAATGGAAAGCACATCATGAGCATAATAATCGGATTGTCACAATATACTGATGACACTGTTTACACAAAACTGCGTCAAAATTTATTTTTTATTATTTTTATTATCTCTCACGTGGTTTGCGTCACCAGCTGTAATTATTGTCGTTAATAGGTTGAGAAGCATGTGACGGCGAACAGGATCATCAGTTATTCTAGTCCCCTACAACTGTTTTTGAAACGAATAGAGTGAGTTCGGGCGAAGGGATGACTGTGAAGGAATGTTGAAGTATGTACTGGCAAAAGCCAAATTTCAGTTTTGACTGCGGACAGTGAAGCGTGAGGTCTTCAGAGTGTGTTTTTAGCTGTTCTTGTTCTGCTTTGGTCACAGACTTTTTCGGGTATGGGATATTCAGAGCTAATCTGAACCTTGCGAAATAGTCCCGCTACCAGAGGGCACCCCACGGAGGGCTCGGAAACTGTTGCTGGGGTCATGACATCCTGACCCTGACAGGATGCCTTGGTTTTCTTTCTGTGGGTAAATCGATTTTTTACATATTTAGATATTTTCGTAATGTGTTCTGGATATAAGCAGATTCGCGATCGTCGATAATGATTTTTCATGGTGTTGTGTTATTTTTAAATTACAAAGGAATTGATATGTAAGACAGTTTCAAGCGAGCTATTTTTCGCGGCTGTATTTACTGTGCAAACAACTCTAAATATGGCAAAAGTGTCACGTGGTAATCAACCGGTTGGTTTCGGCGGTCGCTGGAGCAGACGATTTTTTCTGACAGTGATGCAACCATATATTACGGTCTCCTTCCGGCAGCAGTCCCAAATTTCGACTTGTTTTGACCTTAGAACGATGTCTTTATCATAACTGTGAAGAACAGAACGGAGATCACTGTCGAAGTCGGCCAATCTGCTATCATTTTCGTCTCGCGAATACTGCTCGTGAACAACATATGGGAGATAACTCTGTATTCTTGTTTTGATAGATTCGCGTAGGGCTTTAGCGTCCGGTCAGAGAGATAACTGGCGATAGCCGTTGAGCGATGATATCAGATAACTGGCGATAGCCGTTGAGCGATGATATCAGAAAGGGGGGTCATGATTGTAAATGTACGTCTGTAATAGAGTTACCTATTGCTATTTCATATGTTACGTGGATTTCCATTGGTCAATTGGGCAAAACTGAGCTCAGTGCAAAAGTGATATCGACGACATTTCCGTCGATATCAGTTTTGATATTGACGACCTCTTTATTGCTTCCCCACTTCAAAAACAAAAACACCTACATTTAAAAACAAACAAATATATATGAAAACTAGAGAAATACCCGGCTTTGCCGGGTGGATCGCAAGACAGAGTATGCAGCGTGGCGGTTCGCCGGCTTAGAGCATGTGTTGAAAATTTGTATCCACCAGTTTGTGCCCGGGGTCCACCTGAATATGCCCACCAAATTTGATGCAGAATATTTACGATGGGAGGGGTAGTATTAGTGGGAATATTTTGAAGATGGGAGGGATTTTGTACACGAATTTCAATACTTATGTAACCGAGTGCCGAAACACCACAATCACCTTTGGAGGCGAAGTCCAATCAAACAGGATTGAGAAATTTAGAGCTTATTTCTAAGCCCTATAAAAACTGTTACGGCTTCACAAAGGAAGGCAAGAACATACAGAGAGACAAAAGCCGCCAGACCCCATCCCAAACAGAATAACTCTACAATCCACAGGTGTTGCCTTGCGAGGTAGCTATAAATAGCTCACAACTTCTAAGGCGAACAACTCTGCAGAGTCTGCTGTGAAGGGCGACGGTAGTCTCCCTGTCACACTCGACCCCGTTGAATGAACTTTGTCCCCAAAGTTCCGAACCATGGACCCGCCAAGCTTGGGTCCCTCCCAGGTTGGTGGAATGGGAACAGCACGAAAATGCCATTCCTGAACATATCATGTCGAATCCCATCCCTGTCGACGACGCCAAATGTAACCGAGTGCCGAAACACCAGTGGATTTTTTGCGTGGCTATAAATAGATTCGACCTTTGCACTTTTACAGTGAGGACAACTTACGGGTGCAAGGAAAGCGTTCTGGACAGTGCAGTGACCTTCTAAGATAGTAACGGGAATATCTGAAGCTGCTTGTCATACCGTAGCATTCTGATCAGTCATCGCTCAACGGCTATCGCCAGTTATCTCAGAGAATGAGCCGTACTCATTTTGACCTGAGTTGAGGATGATACCGAAGCTGTGATCGGAAGATCAAGCTTTCTCATTCAGTATTCTTGCTATAAGAGCTGAATGACATGAGAGAGAGGAGAGAGAGAGAGAGGGGAGAGAGATAGATAGAGAGAGAGAGAGGAGAGAGAGAGAGAAAGAGAGAGAGAGAGAGAGAAAGAGAGAGAGAAAGAGAAAGAGAAAGAGAGAGAGAGAGAGAGAGAGAGAGAAAGAGAGAGAGAGAAAGAGAGAGAGAGAGAGAAAGAGAGAGAGAAAGAGAAAGAAAGAGAGAGAGAGAGAGAGAGAGAGAGAGAGAGAGAGAGAGATTTAAGGAGAAGGTAAAGTAAACTAATACGTACGAACGTCACAGTTTTTGACTGCTTCGTGCGTCTTTGTTTCTTGACCAGTACTCTTGATTTTGGTACCGCTGTGTTCCTTAGACTCTGCACTTCCCTTGATATAAGACTCACTGTGAATATCTGGACCAAACACGTAATAGACTCTCATGATTGAAGTAAATCGGTTTATTTTCCCGATTTAGGTACATTCTGTGACTAACCGGCACCTGGCAGTGAGGAGGGTATCACCACAATAGTTGGTCTACATCCGTATGTATCCGTGTTTGCATGTTTGGTTATGATTATCTGCTAGAGGAAGTAGATATCAGCAAAATATTATTTAGGGCCGCCATTTCCATTTCATATTTTCCAAAAGATCTACTTCGTCTGATCGATAATCAAAACCATACATGCGAACACGGGTACAAAAGGAAGTAGACCAACTGTTGTGCAGAATCTTAGTCACACAACGGTACCAACATCAGGACTAACGGTTGGCCTTGTGGTAAGGCGTCCGCCCCGTGATCGGGAGGTCGTGGGTTCGAACCCCGGCCGGGTCATACCAAAGACTTTAAAATTGGCAATCTACACTCTAAATTTTATAACACTTTGAGAACACTGAAAGTGTTTAGGGTGAACACTTAAAGTGTTAGGGTGAACACATTTTTACACTTTTGGAACACAGAAAGTGTTCTCAATGTGTTATCCTGAAGCATCTTCTGCTACCTGAACACTTTTGGAACACATGGTAAACACTTTTTTGCACAGTGGAACACCAGGTGAACACACGTGTTCAACAAGTGTTCCACAAGTGTTCCACTTCGTCTTTTAGTCATGATCCGAATAAAATAATACATTAAAAATATTTGGGCCTTGAGCAGATTCGAACCCGAGATCTTCGCCTTGCCATGTCAGCGCTCTACCGATTGAGCTACGGAGACTCGTCGGGATCTAGCGTCGCTTAGAGTATATAATTTTTATACCCCCTAGACCGCTGCGGGACGTTTTTTTGTTTTTGTTTTTAATCGTGTTGTGCTTATATTTTTTCATCAAACATTTATTTCATCTGAGACATCTAATAAGCGGTAAGTATTAGCATTTTTATTTTTACAATTTAATAATGTTACTAATTGTCCCATCATGCTTCAGCTGGACCAAAAAAGAACGTTGACACTTTTAGATCTGTGGACCTGTCTGCGTTGTCGCTGCGTTGATTTGGCTCAGGATTTCCGATTGTTATCTGTAAGTTGCTTGCTGAGATTTTGTATTAATTCATCTAAGCTTAGTCACTCGTATTTTTGTTGTAACATGTTCCTGTTACTTGTATCTGTGGACGTTTGAAGACAATTTCTCTAATTTTGCTGTCGCAACGGTTTCAGCTGATCAGTGGACCTTTTACATTAGTTCTGCGTTGGTAAATAAACTCTATTTCAATTTGATGTTGATTTTTTATTCTGGTTGATGTGCTTGGTTTTGTGTTATTGTTATACTTGTATGTCCAGGGGTTCCTTATAATTATAATGGTGGTCCAGTGAACGATACCTTCCGCCTGTGGTCAGAGCAATACATTTGCAGATTTTCGGATTCTTCTTCTTCCTTTGGTTAGACCATAGATGTACGATCTGCACGCTAGATAAAGTGAAGCGGTAGGCTAAAAACAGCATACATTAATGAACAACATTCATCATAATAGTGGCCAGGTTGATTGTGTGCGCAATTTAGAATAATTCTATGCATGCTTGGTTGTATTTGATTTCACAGATCTATCACACTTTCAGGGAACTGGGAAGCCGTTTGAGCTGATGTGCCCATGTGGCGAATCGATGTGGGCGTAACCTGCGCACATTTCTTCTGAATTGCACTGAGGATGAACAGGAGGCACTGACGGCAACCCAGACGTGTTTACCAAGGTACGCATGTCCTGCATTTGCATATAGTGTGTAGTTTTGCAGGGAAATATTGACTTTCAAATTGATCTGATAAGTTTTGTTTGTTTGTTTGCTTAACGCCCAGCCGACTACGAAGGGCCATATCAGGGCGGTGCTGCTTTGACATTTAACATGCGCCACACACAAGACAGAAGTCGCAGCACAGGCTTCATGTCTCACCTAGTCACATTATTCTGACACCGGACCAACCAGTCCTAGCCCTAACCCCATAATGCCAGACGCCAGGCGGAGCAGCCACTAGATTGCCAATTTTAAAGTTTTAGGTATGACCCGGCCGGGGTTCGAAGCCACGACCTCCCGATCACCGGGCGGACGCCTTACCACTAGGCTAATTGTGCCGGCGGTTGCGGAATCATTGATTATACTATTTGCTGAAATACTCTGTTTCAAAATTAATATCTCCGTGCAAAACACACCAGACAGTCGCCAAACTCATATGTGGACACACACACACACACACACACACACACACACACACACACACACACACACACACACACAGCCAGCCCCCTCTCCTTCCACATTTGACAGAAATCTAAATGTTGATACACAGTTTCACAATAAACAAAAGTATGAGAATCAGAACACTTTTCAGTGTTGCTACGATGTGGAACTTCAGTAAAATAGTGTTTGATTTCTTAACATGCATCTTGTGTGTGCAGGAACCATACTGCTTCGCTGAGGCAGTTCACTTTCTGGAGATGGAGCTAACAGTAATGCGACGAAACCTTGTGGATGCACTTCATGTAAGTTTAAGCTTTCTGTGGGATACAGCGCAGTTACATTTTGAGAATGCTGCCTTATTTTGCAGTCTTCTCCTTAAAAGGTGGAAAAAATATACATATTTTTAAGTTCAGTGAGTGCTGAGGCCTGCAATGATAAAATGTTTTCCTGAACTTAGTCTACTCAGAATTTCCATTCGTTATGGTAGAGTAGTGCCGTAAACACTGAGGCCAGCTTTAGTCAAAGCATGGCCAACAGACAACACGCTGCTGATCCGCTTGGATCTGCCATTGCCGCTAACTGTGTATGCAGGGTGCATTCAATATGACACCCTTTTCTTTTGAAAATATTCTCATCGGAGTTTATGATTGGTTTTGACAGTGATCGCTGGCCTCCAATGGTCGCTGACAAGGTGTTTTCCTTCGGTTCACGTAGGTTTAGCTTGAGATCACGTGAGTTAAAAGCGATCCGTTTGTAAGTTTTGGTTAGTTTGATCTAAATAATGAAATATTTTAGAAAATTATGATAGAAATTAGAATGCATTTTATATTAAAGAATGCATTCCATATCATAGAACACATTCTATATTGTATGATATAGAATGCATTCAATCATACTTGTCATTTGCCCAGAAATGTATTCTATTATAGAATGCATTCTATAACGTCCAACAATGCATTCTTATGATAGAATGCATTCTTATGATAGAATGCATTCCATAAAGCGCCACAAAACTTCTACAGGCCAGCTCGGTATGGTCCCTGCTTCGAAAGCAGATCTACAAACACTCTCACACACAGCTCTCTCTTTCTCTCTGTCTCTGTCTCTGTCTCTCTCTCTCTGTTTCTCTGTCTCTGTCTCTCTCTGTGTGTGTGTCTCTCTCTCTCTCTGTCTCTGTCTCTCTCTGTCTGTCTCTCTGTCTCTCTCTCTCTCTCTGTGTGTCTCTCTCTCTCTCTCTCTCTCTCTCTGTGCGTGTGTGTGGCTGTGTGTGTGTGTGTGTGTAGTTCTGCTTTTCTTTGCGGGGCTGGCCTGTTGTAGTTTCGGGACATTATGCATATAAATTATAATGCATTTCAGGACGTTAAAGAACGCATTCTATCATAAAAAGCATTTTGGTATTTTGTGTAAATAGAATGCATTTTATCATAGAAGGCAGTTCGGGACGTTATAGAATGCATTCTATAATATAGAATACATTACATAATAAATGATTTCCTTATAATTCATTGTTTAGATCAAACCAACAAAACTTAGGTAGTTTCTTTACAAACGGATTACTAGAGGGTGCATTCAATATGACACCCTTTTCTTTAAACTAAAACTCATCGGAGTTCACGATTAATTGCGACAGTGATCTTTGGCTTCCAGTGATTGTTGACAAGGTGTTTTCCCTGGGTTCACATAGGTTAAGAACGAGTTAAGGAAAACGGGCGTGCTCAAGGCCTCGCCACATTAGCAGTACGGTTTACTGCTTACCTTATATAAACAATTTGTAGAGTGCCATTTTCCAGAGTGGCCACGCGCTAATGAAATCCTTGCGAAAGACCTATTTTAATTCTACTTTTTGTTCTTAGGGACAGACTCCTGCTTCAAGAGGGATTACTTTTTACATTCAGTCGTGTGTGCATGTGCGTGCATGCGAGTGTCATTGTGTGTTGGGAAGGTGAGAGCGAATTGGACGTGACGTATTTGTTCTGTTATGTGACCTATGCCCGTTCTGGAATAAAAAAAAGTTTACCTGTAACTGCGATTGTTGGAGATCTGCTGACAGCAAGAAGAAGTCCACTATTAGTTAAGATTTACACTTCAGTGTTATCAATTAAGTACAAACGTTTAACACAAACCTGTTAAGAGTTGGAAATGCATCATGTTCTAAAACTCACTTTTATTTCGAACAGGATGTTCCGGACAGCGAGTTGAAAACTAAACCAAAGACCAAGGGCCTGGAATCCTCCCAACTCTGAAGGGTGTTTTTGTTATCGGACTTTCGTGTGTGAACTTTCAAGATGGGGTTTACCAGAGCTCCGTTCATATTATTTAATAGCAACATATACCGAGCAACAAAAGAAACGCGAAAAAATTCTGCAATGTTTGATTGACAAAATCTCGAACAATTATGGAGTTAGAATTATCAAACCACAACATTTTGATGAAGGCATGTTTGACACAGCTGTTGCGTGAGTATTTTGATGCTGCGATTGTTTCAACACACGGGACAAAACGAAGTTTTGGAGGTCTCGCTCAGTCAGCCTTCATCGCGTTCTCTGGCCACTGATCGGACACTGGTTGCTACCAGTGATGTTCCTGGTATTGTCAGCGGCTGAATTGAATCGATGTCGAAGACGTTGTGGAAGGAAATTGCGATCTTGTCTTATTGGGGTAATGCGAAAAAATCTACCGCGTTGCATAACTGCAGTGCTTCCAATGTCACCAGAACATTGCAGAAGGTGATAAACTGTTGACACATGCACGTTTAAAGCACATGCCAGCGCTTCTGGATCACCCCCAGCTTTAAATCGACCTGGCATTTTGGTGGTGTCAATCTTGGCATCCTGGCTGTTTCAAAAGTGAGACTGGCAGCAAGCGTGCCATGGTCTCTTTTGGTTGCTAATGCATTAGTGAACACATCTCACATATCAGATTTCTCCTGCTCTACTTGCACGTGCTGCGAGCGCGCATTATGTGTTTTACGATAAACCTGCTTGTCTTGTGTGTTAAAACAGTCACAGCATCAAAATAATCACACAAAAGCAAGGTCAAACATGCCTTCATTAAACTTTTGTAGTTTAATAATTCTAACTCTATAATTGATGAAGATTTTGTCAATCAAACAATGACGAATTTTGTTGCTCGGTATATTATGTGTTCAACAATTCCTACCCCAGACCCGTTTGTTCTGCGACTGCTGCAGACATTTCTTTTTGTCAATTAAAAATGCTTCTTTGCTCACAAAATTTGATTTTAATGTCTTTCTGAATTGTATGACAGTGCAGGATGAAAGTGTTTCAAAAGTGTTCTAAAAGTGTTCCAAAAGTGTTCTAAAAGTGTTCTAAAAGTGTTCCAAAAGTGTTCCAAAAGTGTTCTAAAAGTGTTCCAAAAGTGTTCTAAAAGTGTTCCAAAAGTGTTCCAAAAGTGTTCCAAAAGTGTTCTAAAAGTGTTGACCTGAACACTTTTATGTGTTCAGAAGTGGTTACAGCAGGGTGAACACTTAAAAGTGTTCAGATGTGAACACTTTTGGAACACTTTTGGAACACTTTTGGAACACTTTTGGAACACTTTTTTGTGTATAGAACACTTTTTGTGTTCCAAAAGTGTTCCAAAAGTGTTCTACTAAAAGGGTGTTCAGAAGTGGTTACAGAAAGGGTGTTCAGGAGTGGAACACTTTTGTTTAGAGTGTAGTGGCTGCTCCGCCTGGCGTCTGGCATTATGGGGTTAGTGCTAGGACTGGTTGGTCCGGTGTCAGAATAATGTGACTGGGAGAGACATGAAGCCTGTGCTGCGACTTCTGTCTTGTGTGTGGCGCACGTTATATGTCAAAGCAGCACCGCCCTGATATGGCCCTTCGTGGTCGGCTGGGCGTTAAGCAAACAAACACACACATCAGGACTATTGGTCGAGAAACAAAGACGCACAAAGAAATTGAAAACTGTGACTTTCGTATCTTAAAGTTTACTTTACCTCCACCTTTAGTGAAAGGCGGTTGCAGCAGTGTGGTGTATGTGGAACAGCCAGGTACAAGGTATCTATATATATATATAAATACGGCTTGTGTTTGTCTGTCTGTCTGTGTGTTCGCGATGCACGGCCAAAGTTCTCGATGGATCTGCTTCAAATTTGGTGGCCATATTCAGGTAGACCCCGGACACAACCTGGTCGATGAGAATTTTCAACACGTGCTTTCAGCGCGCACAGCTGAACCGATTTTGGTTTTTCTGTAGATCCACTACATCCATTCCCAGTAACTCTTCCTTATCTTCTCCAGTGTTTTGCGCGTTTATCGCCCTTCCTTCGTGTTGCGTCAATCCATATTCCCGTTACTATTTTTAGAAGGTCACTGCACTGATCAGAACGCGGCTTTCCTTGCATGTACCCGTAAGTTGTCCTCACTGTAAAAGTGCAAAGGTCGAATCTATTTATCGAAAAATCCACTGTCATCTAACTCTATATATTTATATATATATATATATATATAGAATCTGATATATACGGCTTCTGTGTGTGTGTGTGTGTGTGTGTGTGTGTGTGTGTGTGTGTGTGTGTGTGTGTGTGTGTGTGTGTGCGCGCGCGTGTGTGTGTGTGTGTGTGTGTGTGTGTGTGTGTGTGTGTAGGCAACACCTGTGGATTGTAGAGTTCTGTTTGTGATGGGGTTTGGCGGCTTTGGTCTCTGTATGTTCTGGCCTTCCTTTGAGAAGCCATAACAGTTATTATAGGGCTTAGAAATAAGCTCTAAAATTCTCAATCACGTTTGAGTGGACTTCGCCTTCAAAGGTGATTGTGGTGTTTCGGCACTCTGTTACATTTGGCGTCGTCGACAGGGATGGGACTCGACATGATATGTTCAGGAATGGCATTATGGCCACTGAATCATTTTTGTGCTGTTCCCATTCCACCAACCTGGGAGGGACCTAAGCTTGGCGGGTCCATGGTTCAGAACTTTGGGGACAAAGTTCATTCAAAGGGGGTCGAGTGTGACAGGGAGACTACCGTCGCCCTTCACAGCAGACTCTGCAGAGTTGTTCGCCTTAGAAGTTGTGAGCTATTTATAGCTAGCTCGCCAGGCAACACCTGTGGATTGTAGAGTTCTGTTTGGGATGGGGTCTGGCGGCTTTTGTCTCTCTGTATGTTCTTGCCTTCCTTTGTGTGGGCACAAACTGGTACATGAAAATGTTCAACACGTGCTCTAAGACGGCGTACCGCCACGCTGTCTGTCTCTGTCTCGCGATTCACCCGGCGAAGCCGGGTATTCCTCTAGTATATATATAGACTCGTCGGCATTATACTTGTCTCGTCTAAATATCGGACCCTATTGCTTCGCTGAAAACACAGTAGCTGTTAATATATGTAGATCGAAGACTGATACCACAATGATCGCGCAGGATTTTAACACGCTCTGGTTTGCAGCACCATTAATCTCCTTTCGACCACCTCTCGAAAGCATCCGCCTGTCCACAGCGACCATTCCCGAGGATCCCAGACGAGTATTTCTTCTGTGGCGATCGCATTTCTATATTGACCATCTATCTATAATGATCGCTTCTGTTCGGTCCTTTGGGTGGTCGTTATAGACATGTTCTACTGTAGCAAGCCGAATTGTTTTCTTGGCAAGGACTGTGGCTTTAATCTTACTCTGAATCTGTTCACAGGGCACAACTGAGACAACAAAG
Source organism: Littorina saxatilis (assembly GCF_037325665.1). Taxonomy (NCBI): domain Eukaryota; kingdom Metazoa; phylum Mollusca; class Gastropoda; order Littorinimorpha; family Littorinidae; genus Littorina; species Littorina saxatilis. The sequence goes on from NW_027128061.1 coordinate 12,423, forward strand.
GATTAAAATCTGTCTCCAAATATCGCCGTCGTTTTCAGCAGTGCCTCGCACACAAGAGTGTTACGTTACAGTATTTTTATTTTCGACAAACATATGGTTGAATAGAAACCTTCCAGTCTGCGCATAACGCGAAGCTGATCTTTGACTACCAGCATGGCGGATGGCAGAGCGATGTCACCGGCTGACCCTCAGGGTTACCTTGACACGGACTATCTTCTGGGACCTCCATCCAGAGGAAATAGCCTCTCCCGCTCTCCTCCGCCTTCTTACGGCTCCGTGGTGGAACAGACTGACCATTCCACCGTACCCAAAACAGCTAACACCAGTAGTTGTTACAATACTGTGGGAAACTTTCCTTCAGATTCTCATTCTGGAGAAGTTCAAACTCAAAGTGGTAGTGCCGGCACTGCTGGGAATTTTCCTCCCAGCAGCGGAGCACAGCCAACGGCTGAACGACCGAGCTCTCTGATCCAGAAACATACGTCATGGTCTTCTCCCCTCTCCTCAACGTCACCGCCATCAGAGCACGCACCAGACGTGTCGAATCCGCAGGGATTCGGGTTACCGGACCACCTGGTGTTCCGAGCCCGGCTCTTGTCGGCTCTGGTTCTCACTGTCTACATGGCCGCCTACATCGGGGCCTCTCCGCTGACCTCTCAGTACGTCTACCTCCGTCTGATGCCCGACTACGTCAACGACTCCAGCGACAGCGACAACAGCACCGCGGACCTAAGCCCCTGCACCGCCAACGCCAGCGACCCCAGAGTGGAGGCCATGGCTGAACTTCAGGTGGGGGGAATAGACGATGTTCGGAAATAACTCAAAATGAAAAACAAGGGAAAGCAACTCTTCCAAAACCCATACAGACCCGACAGAGTTATTTCCGAACTTCGTCAATAGACGATTTCTGAAAATAACTCTGTCGGGTTTGTATGGGTTGTGAAAAAGTTAATATCCTTAACTTTTCCTCTGACAAATTACTCTACATGTGCTCCTGTCCACGCGTTTCCGACACACCCCTCGCCAGTGATTGGCCCCTGCACTGTTTGTCCGAGTAAAAAGCAAGAGCATTCACTCTTTCACAGCCCATAACCCCGACTTAGTTATTTTCAGAATTCGTCTATTGACGATGTTCGGAAATAAATCTGTCGGGTTTGTATGAGTTGTGGAAGAGTTGCTTTCTCTTGCTTTTCATCGCTTTTCCACAGAAACATCGAGGCAAGCTGCACGTGACAGTGTAGGTTGGCTTAGTGTTTCTATGGAAACAAGGGAAAGCAACTCTTCCGCCTCCCATGTACACGTTTGACAGAGTTATTTCCGAACATTGTCTATTTTGATTTCACATAACTTACTCTTACGATATTTGACCTGCTTTGTTCAATTCATTGTAGACTGTTCGTTTCATATTCATATGGCACCTGACCTTTAAATAGTGAATACTTAGCGTCGGTTTATGATACCTTTTCGGATGTTGTTTCTGGGGTGTTTTTTCCTTAAAATATATTTTCCGTCTTTTTATTTAACATTAATTTTGAATGAACTCATGAGTTATGGGTTTTTTCTTCTAGGGAGCCGTGGCGGAAATGTTCCTGTACTTCTCTCTGGCCAGCACGGGTCCAATGATCCTGGCTGCCATCGTCATGGGGTCCTACAGTGACGTCATAGGTCGCAGGTTCCTCTTCCTCGTCCCCACAGTCGGCGGCCTGCTCAAGATTATCATCACTGCAGTCATCATCAAGTAAGGGATATACCTGACACGGTCTTGCTTCTCATCGTCGTTTTTGTATTTGTCTGTCGTATATGTCGTCTGGTGGCTAAATACAGACGACAACAAGAGTGAGTGACAGTAATGTGGAACCAATCTCCTGGCACCTGAGAAAATACCAAGTATTGAATTGAATAAGCGACTGTTATCCTCATTCCATTTCATTCTTCGCGATACCATCAATGGGAAATTCGGATCGCTTTTTTTGTCAGCCGCCTGTACCCCCTGTCTCACTGAACGAGGTCTGCTACATGCGATGAAGGCGACACGGGGGTGGGACATGGATGCCGTCTCTGAGTCATAACAAGTTGAGACGGACCCTTCCTGGCCTAGATTCGAGCCTGTAATTTGAGGATCACGAGTCGAGGGCCGGTATGCAGGAGTCGAGCTGGGAGACTTGGTCCGGGGAAAAAGTCTCTCACCTCATCTCTTGCATAATTATATAATGTACCCACCAACTGAGCTGCAATCAAACGTTACTTGGATATAAACCCGTTTCTGTTTCTCTGCAGTAATTTTTCTCCTGCATTCATTAATTCATTTTCCTAATGCATTTATCACTACTGTTTGAACAGATTGGAGCTGAGCCTGAACTACTTCTACGCGGTGAACGTGCTGGAGGGTTTCAGCGGGTCCTTCGCCGGACTGCTGCTGGCCACGTACGCCTACACAGCTGACCTGACCGCTCCGGCCAAGTCTCGGACACTGGCCATCGCCATCCTTGAGGCCTGCCTGGCCATAGCCGGCGCTGGCTCGGACATTGGTGTGGGCTACCTTATACTGGTACGTGACGGTCTGCAGAACAAGCATTGACCTTAACGGGAAAATTATCCGCCCGTGGTGACACGGGGGTGAGACATGGATACCGTCTCTGCACAAACAGTTCCTCCTGTCAAATTTCATAAAGATCGGCCCAGTAGTTTAGTCTGAATCGCTCTACACACACACACACACAGACAGACAGACAGACAGACAGACAGACACACATACACCACGACCCTCGTCTCGATTCCCCCCTCTATGTGAAAACATTTAGTCAAGTGTAAAGACACAACAAGAGTGTTCCGATATAACTTCAGTTTCACTGTTAACTATCGATTGTAATAATTTTTTACTCAGTCTTAACTGATTATATATTAAACTCACACAGTCTCTCTGGGCTGCAGAGACAGCATTACGTCCCTTTACTGAGTAGGCTCTTGTAGGCGCTATATTGACGTGATTGATTAATTGTTGCAAAATGTTGATTCAAATTAAAGATGATTTCAGCCTGTTGTAACAAACTAACACTCTACTCTGAGAAGAAAAAAAATCATTGTGTTCAAAATAGATCGAGACAGCAGCAACAAGCTAGCTGCATGCGCTGAGTGTCACGGAGATAATTGTTACACAGTGTACCCCCACTTCAAGACTTCCCCTGTGTAAGACCTTGCTTTTTCATATACCTTATTCATGACCTGTGAAAAGGGTATACTTTTTTGTGCCAGTCGAAGGGTTGCCATTTCTAGAACGAGGCAGCTCGTTTCCGGAAATGCGGCGCTTTGTTGGAAATCAAATGAGGTTTTGGGAAATCCCGATTATTCCAACTCTGCCCCGGATTCTTACTTTGCGCCCAACATAAACATTAGCAAGAACCGCAACTTGAATACACTCAGAACACCTTAAAGCAATTTAAGGAACAACAGGGCCTTAAAGAGTACTTAAGCACGAACATACAGCAACATAATGTCTATATCCATTCATTGTTGACATCTAAAAGTAATATATAGCCTTGGATTACATAAACTAGCACGTGCAACTCAATCAATCTAAAAATAGATTTTAGGCGGAATAAAACATGGCCGCCGCTCAGATGTAGGCCTAATTAAGCTGTGTAGACTAGAAGTTCGTGTCGTCTGCTAAGGCGCAGAAAGTTTGTTAGGGTACTTGCTGTAAGGGCAAAAGTCTGTTAGGGCACAAACAGTGCACATTGTCACAGAGGAACCAGGCTTTCTTTGGCGAGAGGAGAGTGCTGGATGTGAGAAAGGTGTTACCCGTGCCATGACATGCGTTCGAAATATAAAACAAGTCGCGTAAGGCGAAAATACAATATTTAGTCAAGTAGCTGTCGAACTCACAGAATGAAACTGAACGCAGCAAGACCCTATACTCGTAGCATCGTCACTCCACCGCCCGTGGCAAAGGCAGTGCCCGTGGAATTGACAAGAAGAGCGGGGTATTCGTTGCGCTGAGAAGGATTGCACGCTTTTCTGTACCTCTCTTCGTTTTAACTTTCTGAGCGTGTTTTTAATCCAAACATATCATATCTATATATTTTTGGAATCAGGAACCGACAAGGAATAAGATGAAAGTGTTTTTAAATTGATTTCGAAAAAAAAAATTTGATAATAATTTTTATATATTTAATTTTCAGAGCTTGTTTTTAATCCGAATATAACATATTTATATGTTTTTGGAATCAGCAAATGATGGAGAATAAGATAAACGTAAATATTTTTTTTTTTTTACAATTTTCCGATTTTTAATGACCAAAGTCATTAATTAATTTTTAAGCCACCACGCTGAAATGCAATACCGAAGTCCGAGCTTCGTCGAAGATTACTTGACCAAAATTTGAACCAATTTGGTTGAAAAATGAGGGCGTGACAGTGCCGCCTCAACTTTCACGAAAAGCCGGATATGACGTCATCAAAGACATTTATCAAAAAAAAATGAAAAAAAACGTTCGGGGATTTCATACCCAGGAACTCTCATGTCAAATTTCATAAAGATCGGTCCAGTAGTTTAGTCTGAATCGCTCTACACACACACACACACACGCACACACACACACACGCACGCACATACACCACGACCCTCGTTTCGATTCCCCCTCGATATTAAAATATTTAGTCAAAACTTGACTAAATATAAACAAGTCGCGTAAGGCGAAAATACAATATTTAGTCAAGTAGCTGTCGAACTCACAGAATGAAACTGAACGCAACGCAACGCAGCAAGACCGTATACTCGTAGCATCGTCACTCCACCGCCCGTGGCAAAGGCAGTGCACGTGGAATTGACAAGAAGAGCGGGGTATTCGTTGCGCTGAGAAGGATAGCACGCTTTTCTGTACCTCTCTTCGTTTTAACTTTCTGAGCGTGTTTTTAATCCAAACATATCATATCTATATATTTTTGGAATCAGGAACCGACAAGGAATAAGATGAAAGTGTTTTTAAATTGATTTCGAAAAAAAAATTTTGATAATAATTTTTATATATTTAATTTTCAGAGCTTGATTTTAATCCGAATATAACATATTTATATGTTTTTGGAATCAGCAAATGATGGAGAATAAGATAAACGTAAATTTGGATCGTTTTATAAATTTTTATTTTTTTTTACAATTTTCCGATTTTTAATGACCAAAGTCATTAATTAATTTTTAAGCCACCAAGCTGAAATGCAATACCGAACCCCGGGCTTCGTCGAAGAGTACTTGACGAAAATTTGAACCAATTTGGTTGAAAAATGAGGGCGTGACAGTGCCGCCTCAATTTTCACGAAAAGCCGGATATGACGTCATCAAAGACATTTATCAAAAAAATGAAAAAAACGTTCGGGGATTTCATACCCAGGAACTCTCATGTCAAATTTCATAAAGATCGGTCCAGTAGTTTAGTCTGAATCGCTCTACACACACACACACACACACAGACACACACACGCACACACACACGCACATACACCACGACCCTCGTTTCGATTCCCCCTCGATGTTAAAATATTTAGTCAAAACTTGACTAAATATAACAAGTCGCGTAAGGCGAAAATACAATATTTAGTCAAGTAGCTGCCATTTTTCAGCAAGACCGTATACTCGTAGCATCGTCAGTCCACCGCTCATGGCAAAGGCAGTGAAATTGACAAGAAGAGCGGGGTAGTAGTTGCGCTAAGAAGGATAGCACGCTTTTCTGTACCTCTCTTTGTTTTAACTTTCTGAGCGTGTTTTTAATCCAAACATATCATATCTATATGTTTTTGGAATCAGGAACCGACAAGGAATAAGATGAAAGTGTTTTTAAATTGATTTCGAAAAAAAAATTTTGATAATAATTTGTATATATTTAATTTTCAGAGCTTGTTTTTAATCCGAATATAACATATTTATATGTTTTTGGAATCAGCAAATGATGGAGAATAAGATAAACGTAAATTTGGATCGTTTTATAAATTTTTATTTTTTTTTTACAATTTTCCGATTTTTAATGACCAAAGTCATAAATTAATTTTTAAGCCACCAAGCTGAAATGCAATACCGAACCCCGGGCTTCGTCGAAGATTACTTGACCAAAATTTCAACCAATTTGGTTGAAAAATGAGGGCGTGACAGTGCCGCCTCAACTTTCACGAAAAGCCGGATATGACGTCATCAAAGACATTTATAAAAAAAATGAAAAAAACGTTCGGGGATTTCATACCCAGGAACTCTCATGTCAAATTTCATAAAGATCGGTCCAGTAGTTTAGTCTGAATCGCTCTACACACACAGACACACACACAGACACACGCACATACACCATACCCTCGTTTCGATTCCCCCTCGATGTTAAAATATTTAGTCAAAACTTGACTAAATATAAAAACAAGTCGCGTAAGGCGAAAATACAATATTTAGTCAAGTAGCTGCCATTTTTCAGCAAGACCGTATACTCGTAGCATCGTCAGTCCACCGCTCATAGCAAAGGCAGTGAAATTGACAAGAAGAGCGGGGTAGTAGTTGCGCTAAGAAGGATAGCACGCTTTTCTGTACCTCTCTTTGTTTTAACTTTCTGAGCGAGTTTTTAATCCAAACATATGATATCTATATGTTTTTGGAATCAGGAACCGACAAGGAATAAGATGAAAGTGTTTTAAAATTGATTTGGACAATTTAATTTTGATAATAATTTTTATATATTTAATTTTCAGAGCTTGTTTTTAATCCGAATATAACATATTTATATGTTTTTGGAATCAGCAAATGATGGAGAATAAGATAAACGTAAATTTGGATAGTTTTATAAATTTTTATTTTTTTTTACAATTTTCAGATTTTTAATGACCAAAGTCATTAATTAATTTTTAAGCCACCAAGCTGAAATGCAATACCGAACCCCGGGCTTCGTCGAAGATTACTTGACCAAAATTTCAACCAATTTGGTTGAAAAATGAGGGCGTGACAGTGCCGCCTCAACTTTCACGAAAAGCCGGATATGACGTCATCAAAGACATTTATCAAAAAAATGAAAAAAACGTATGGGGATTTCATACACAGGAACTCTCATGTCAAATTTCATAAAGATCGGTCCAGTAGTTTAGTCTGAATCGCTCTACACACACACACAGACACACACACACACGCACACACGCACACACGCACATACACCACGACCCTCGTTTCGATTCCCCCTCGATGTTAAAATATTTAGTCAAAACTTGACTAAATATAACAAGAGGCGAAGCCATCAAGGCTCACGTAAGAAATCGACAAACAGTAACACAAACTCAATCACACAGAAAGAGCACAGGTGAAACTGTGCAAGAAAGCGAGACACTAGATCTAGATCTGTCTGTCTGGATGTAGCCTACTTACAGGGACACGACTGCCAACTAGTCTCGGCTCGCTCAAAATAATAATGACTGAGACTTTCAGTACTTCCTTCGCGTGACGTCTAACCCTCTTACGTCATAATGTGACGTCAATGTAAT
>NW_027128062.1:0-10000 GCF_037325665.1 Littorina saxatilis
AAAAACTAGCGTAACCATATCATTTGTGGCTTTACAAGTTTACTTGTAACAGCAAGGAAAAAATGACGACTATCGTGTAATGCTATTCAATAAACATGAACCAGGAAGTAAGTTCTCCACACGGAATCAGTCGTTCCTCTTACTACTACGCAGAAACGCGCACACAGACGTGCACATGTTCTCTGTCTTTCTCACATTCAGACGCATGGAAATGGGCGCGTGTGTGCGTGCGTGCGGCACACACTCACGCGCACACTCACAGTCGCACACACACGCACACACAGACACACACACAAATACACACACACACACACACACACACGAACACACACACACATATATACACACACACAGACAGACACACACACACACAAACATACACACATACCCACACACACCCACACACACGCACGTACGCACGCATGTACAGAAGCACACACGCACAGACACACAAACACGCTTGTACACACACACACACACACACACACACACACACACACACACACACACACACACACACAGTGACACACACACATCCACACAAACACACAACGACACACACACACACACACACACACACACACACACACACACACACACACACACACACACACACACACACACACACACACACACACACACACACTATCGTTACATTTCATATGTTTTAAACCCGCAGAAATAAACTTTAGCCATGCATTTGGAAAATGTACTTTGTTGTGAAATAACAAAGTTTCATCAAAGACTTATCAACAACAAAAGAGAAGTATATTAGTAAGTGAGAGAACACATTATCCAGCATTACCCGCCTTTGCTTTTTGTTCATGAAAGAACAATGGAGTCCTACAACATCCAACACAATGCAAACGAAGATGATTAAAAAAATAACTGTTTAAAAATACCATACAATAAAATAAAGGTCTAGAGAACCTGTTTAAAGGCACAGTGCAGCTCACAGCCTTCGTTTTGCGTTTTTGTTGCAGCTGAGTGCATTTACAGTTCTAAAATCCTCCTATGGTAGTAAAACAAACCCAAAACTACCCAACGACGACATCTGTAAAGCTCGACAGTTTCTTGTTCACGCGAGTGCATAAATTAACCTAGTTATTACGTGGTGTTTGGTCGGAGTTCGATTCAACTGAGTGATTCCGGCCTCCATTTTGTTTTACACAAACTCATGATGACGTCTGACATAGTTTGCTAGTGACGTGTCTTTTCAGTTGTGCATGATGTGCATGTGGTGATCTACCTGATCTAAATTTAGATCCAAAATTAGGCCAACACCAGCCGGGTCCGAGTACGAAATTAATTCGTAAAAAAACGCAGTTCTTGACTCTTTGGGTGCAAGTCAATGAAACTTGGTAGTTCTTCTAACGGATAGCTGCCTGAGGTATGACTAAAAGCCCCAGGGGCTCCGTGCACCTGGATTTGACAAGTTCAGTACCTTTAAACTAGGCCTGAAAAGCGAGGCACCATTGCACAAAACAACACACCGCCAACTACTTCTACTTCCACTCCTGCTGCAACGTCAATAACCGAAAGACACACAATATAGATTTTTCATTGGTGAAAAATATCGTTAGTTTCGTCGAATGAGTAGAAATAATCTCATCTCATGTTGCCTGCTTGTGAAACAATCATCTAACATGTATCTTCATAATAAAAGCACAGCTGCAAAACAAAGAAAATAAATATACACTCTACTTAATGTGGGAGTAGTCATCATCTATAACCACTGCCCTCGTCTACCTGTCCTCCTCATTGTAAGTGTCATCGTTTCCTGCATTCAGGTGATTGTAAACTGCACCTGCATCACCCTCACAGTTTGCTTGTAAAGAAGCTTTCCCGTGAAATTCCACGGACTGGTATTCTTCAGTCTGACCCGGCCCTTGTGTGTTGAGGTCTGTGTTCTTAATGTTACCATCTAGACGCCTCGGAGTAAATTCTCTCTGTACCCTGGGAACATCGTAGGTAGTACAACGAGCATCCCCCTTGGTTTTCGGTAAGTTTGCCGTTCTTGCTTGAAGTGGCTTTTTGACTACCGCATACAGGGCGTTGGCGTTTGCTGCAGACGGTTCTTCTGGACTTCTGGTCACGTTGTAGTAGTGTGATGTTCCACTATCAAGACAAATAGTATCAACCTGGCTTTTCGGGTTCTTTGTTGCTCCGGGGTGTCTCGTCTTGTCCACTGCCGCATACTGTGCATCCGTGTTAGCCGCAAACAGTTCTTCTGAGCTTCGGACAACGTCGGAATAGTGTGTTTTGTTCGTGGGTGTTCCACTGTCAACCTGCTCGTTTTCAGAGCTCTGCTGCGTGTAAGTCAAACAAGTTCTGCTTACGTCATTAGAAGTATTGAAAACAATGTTGTAAGCTTCGTTCTGTGATGAGTCCATGTAAAAGTTTCCTCTTTGGTGCCCATTCCCACTTTGTAGATGTTTTCGTTTAAACAGGATCAGCAGCACACCAACAACGATGATCAGGACAATAACGGCTACAACTAGCCCCACGATCACTGCTACGTTTGTAGAAAATGACGATTCGGGATTCAGGTTCTCTCTCTTTGAAAAAGTACTGGTGGAAGCTTCCGTAGTGGTGGCTTTTGATAGAGAACCTTCCGTTTTTGTTGCTGCAAGCGTGACGGTTGGGGTGCTCCCAGGATTAGGTACTGCAGACGAAGGGTGAATGCCGCAGGCTGCCTGTCTGTACTCGATGTTGTCAACGTGCACGTTTGTGTCGACATTATTTGCAAAATATCTTCCAGCTCGAAGTATGATTAAGAAATCCTCATTCGTCGCAATGGGGACGTATGCGTAGTGCCAATAGATGCTGAATAGATTGGCTTCACGCATGCTCCAGACTAGTTTTGCTTGGGATTGGTGGTTGAGCTCAGAGAGATTAAGAACAAACACGTCAAGGTACAAAGTACGGTCGTTGTCGTTCCGGTACGCGAACCGTAAACAAGAAGTTGAGCCATGGGTGGAACAGATTAATCTACTATTCAGTTGTCCGTGGGCAAGTCTAGAATAAGCAAGGCCTGTGAACAAATTTGACCCGATTGAATGGATTCCCATATCATGTTGAAGGGTCCAGTCAAACATACGACGAGTGGTGTTTTGAAAGTCACAGTTTTCCGGTGGACCACACACAGGATGCTGACCTTCCACAAGACTGACAAGGCAAACGATGAGCAGTGTGTGAGACGTCAGCATTGTCGTGCTGAAACAAAGTAAACATCACACTCAGTATGATAATTTACTTAGTTTGCTTGTTTTTTGCTTCTTTGTTTGCATGTTTGTTTGTTTTTATGTTTGTTTGTGTGTAATTGTTTTAATGTGTGTGTGTGTGTGTGTGTGTGTGTGTGTGTGTGTGTGTGTGTGTGTGTGTGTGTGTGTGTGTGTGTGTTGTTTGTTTGTTTGCTGCTTTGTGTTTGTTTGTTTGCGTCAGTATAACAGTCACTGTCCTTCTTCTTCTTCTTCTTCTGCGTTCGTGGGCTGAAACTCCCACGTACACTCGTGTTTTTTGCACGAGTGGAATGTTACGTGTATGACCGTTTTTTACCCCGCCATTTAGGCAGCCATACGCCGTTTTCGGAGGAAGCATGCTGGGTATTTTCGTGTTTCTATAACCCACCGAACTCTGACATGGATTACAGGATCTTTTTCGTGCGCACTTGGTCTTGTGCTTGCGTGTACACACGGGGGTGTTCGGACACCGAGGAGAGTCTTCACACAAAGTTGACTCTGAGAAATAAATCTCTCGCCGAACGTGGGGACGAACTCACGCTGACAGCGGCCAACTGGATACAAATCCAGCGCGCTACCGACTGAGCTACATCCCCGCCCCAGTCACTGTACAAAAGGGCATGGACGCAGAAATTAGTCATCAAAGTAATCAAAAGGGGGTTAGACCTGTCTTTTCTTTGTAGTTACCACCTCCTCTAACTCTAAGCGCTACCACCACCAATGCCACTTTTACTACTGCTGTGATGACTGTGAAGACAACGATGACAACCACCGACATTGCCTCGCCATAACATACACCACAAACGCCGCCACCACCACTGCTACCAGAATGCTGCTACTATCAACCCCCACCGCAGGTTAATCTCAAAAGCACCTGTATCATTATTTTTCTTCTTCAATCCAACCTCAGTCCCCTGCTCTGAAGAAGAAAGGGGTTTCAACAGAAATTGGTGGATTATTAGTTGCTGTTGTGTTGTTGTTGTTGTTGTTGTTGTTGTTGTTACATTTAGTCAAGTTTTGACTAAATGTTTTAACGTAGAGGGGGAAATCGAGACGAGGGTCGTGGTGTATGTGTGTGTGTGTGTCTGTCTGTCTGTTGTGTGTGTGTGTGTAGAGCGATTCAGACTAAACTACTGGACCGATCTTTATGAAATTTGACATGAGAGTTCCTGGGTATGATATCCCCAGATTTTTTTTCTTCATTTTTTGGATAAATGTCTTTGATGACGTCATATCCGGCTTTTCGTGAAAGTTGAGGCGGCACTGTCACGCTCTCATTTTTCAACCAAATTGGTTGAAATTTTGGTCAAGTAATCTTCGACAAAGCCCGGACTTCGGTATTGCATTTCAGTTTGGTGGCTTAAAAATTAATTAATGACTTTGGTCATTAAAAATCTGAAAATTGTAAAAAAAATATTTATTTTATAAAACGATCCAAATTTACGTTCATCTTATTCTTCATCATGTTCTGATTCCAAAAACATATAAATATGTTATATTTGGATTAAAAACAAGCTCTGAAAATTAAAAATATAAAAATTATTATCAAAATTAAATTTTCCAAATCAATTTAAAAACACTTTCATCTGATTCCTTGTCGGTTCCTGATTCCAAAAACATATAGATATGATATGTTTGGATTAAAAACACGCTCAGAAAGTTAAAACGAAGAGAGGTACAGAAAAACGTGCTATCCTTCTCAGCGCAACTACTACCCCGCTCTTCTTGTCAATTTCACTGCCTTTGCCATGAGCGGTGGACTGACGATGCTACGAGTATACGGTCTTGCTGCGTTGCATTGCGTTCAGTTTCATTCTGTGAGTTCGACAGCTACTTGACTAAATGTTGTATTTTCGCCTTACGCGACTTGTTTTTGTTGTTGTTATTGTAGTTTATGTTGTTGTTGTTGGTGTTGTTGTTGTTGTTCGTGTTGTGGTTGTGGTTGTATATATGTTATTGCTATCGCTGTCTTTGTCTTTACGTGGATTATGTACTTTTTTGTATAAATAGATAAATAAAAATACATAAATACATCAATTAAATAAAATCGGAACGAAACAAAGCTCCAAAAGAGACACGCACACAAATACCTTGATTGGACTTTTCTTCAAATTCTGTACTCTTGCACTATGAGGATTCACACCACAATGAAGCACTACAAACAAAGCAATGTACAAACAATTGAAGAGTAACGGGAGCTTAATTTAACTGAACACTGGGGAAGGTCTTATAGTCTAAGCGAGAAGGAAAGCGTCTATCTGCGCAACAGTCCTACAACGGGAACATATAAAAGGCGTGGCCTTGCCGATGTGGAAGACCCATAACCTTGCACCTATGGAAAAGCGCCTTTCATTGAATAAACTACGTCTCAAGCATTCCTTCTTCGCCCTAATTAACTGAAGTGCGAGAGATGTTGTATGTACCACGCTTTGGTTATCAACTCCTTGGTTTATGCATTGATTCCACGAAAAATCGATCTCAGCATACTGTTTGTCAATGGCTTACATATTTCTATTGTTTTATTTTGTTTATTCTCTGTTTGTGGAGTGTTTTTTTGTTTGTTACATGTATATGCTGTACATTGCAGGACATCACCTAAACAAGGGGACACAATCATAACACAGAACACACTTGGACAAATATTTCTATTCATAGCGTTAGTGCTTAGTGACCATGCAAGTAGAAAAATGGAACTTATCATTATTGTATCGTTTGTTGAGCATAATTCTAAATTAAGTATGAACCTGCAGTAGTCACAACAAACATGAGGAACTTGTTTCGTTCACTTTGATGCACCTACCTACTCAGTTCTTGTTGTATGTATAGATAACATGTATACATACTTTCGACGTGGATGTTTACTTCTTTTTTTTTAAGCCTTCCTTCGAGATGACAGTATTTATTTACTCCCCATCAAAAGTGAACTCTCAGTACAGGCACTAGGTACTTTTTACATTTAGTCAAGTCCGTCTTCTGCAAAGCAAAGCAAACTGTGAAACGCTATGAACGTTCCCTATCACATCAACACCAATCGGCTTCGCAACCAAAGTACAATTTGATGTCCGTTATACCCATTTAAGACAAGGGGCAGAAAATACGCACGACAGAGCATGGTTCGAAGTCAAAGCAAATCCCACCATGCACAAATCTGTTCTACAAAAAACGTGTGTGAATTTTTTAATACCAGACACTGACCAACTGACCGACTAAATTTCCTGTGGTCGTTCGAGCTTTTGGGTTTTGGGTTAGCAATTCTGGCTCAATGTCGATCTAACATTGTCTGAAGTATGTTGAAGAGGAAAGCCAAACTAGGAAACGTGTTAACCAATAACATCCTCAGTTTCGAGAGAAAGCCTACTGCCAGTTGCAGACTTGAATATAACTTCCTTGTTGTCATTGTCTGCATACACGTACGCATGCCTATATTAATACCGCCTGTTATGTGTGTCATCACATAATTTCGAAAACCTTGCAAACACGCAGCATCATTTCTACTTGATGTGAGCGCATTCGAGGCCGATGCCTGTCGCTATCTGTCCCATGTGCATACTGTTGTAAGTGTCTTCAGTCCCTACATTCAGTTGACTGCACACATCGTCTGTCGGGGCGGGGACGTAGCTCAGTTGGTAGCGCGCTGGCTTTGTAGCCAGTTGGTCGCTATCAGCGTGGGTTCGATCCCCACGTTCGGCGAGAGATTTATTTCTCGGAGTCAAATTTGTGCAGACTCTCTTCGGTGTCCGAACACCCCCGTGTGCACACATGCGCACAAAAAAGATCCCACGTTCACAGCGAAAGTCTCAGGGCTTGTAAAACACGAAGACACGCATGCATCATCTCTCGTCTCCGATTATCATGATCGTATTTCGATACTTTGACGAGACAAACCCAATGCTGGTGTGTCAAAGAAGACAGCCACAGCGGGCTTGTTCGAATCAAAGTATCACACCATAATTATCTTCAACGTATTACCAATACCTGTCCCAATATAGACCAGTTGGTCTAAGAGGACGTTAAACCCTAATAATCAATCAACATCGTCTGTCGCACCCTCGCTCTTCACACCTATTATTATGTTTCTTGTTACATCAATCGTGCTAAACTCCTTGAGTTGGTCACCTTTCCCACGCCACGATCAAGTTCTGCATGGTGTAAGAAAGTGTCTGCATTTCAACAACGGATTCCAAATGTAGTCGTGGAATCTACATTAGTATGTCGTCGACTACCAACATTATCTGTATAAATTTGTGTTTTGATTTTGGAATCGTTCACTTTTTCCTCGCCTTTTCTGTTTCAATGAACTGACACACTGAGCAAATCAAATGTCTGCGGCCCTAACACCCATACTGACACATTCATTCCCCTGCCATTTCATTCAAACTTTCTCTGTTATCAAATGCACTTCACTTGGCTATTGAACACCCCTTTACTGGGGTCAGGTGACCGCTGTTCAAATAAGGGTATCCCCAAAATTGATTTGACACAAACGTTATGTACCATATCAAAACAGAGTCAGAATAGACTAGGTTTACATCAGGTGTTTTGAGTTGTGTTTCTTAAATGTGTCAACAGTGATCGAGCGTTTATTTAAGTCTTTTGTGATCGATATCTGCTATTTATACTCCACTTATTGTCACCTAAATGCTACCATTACCTGAGTGGTATGAAAACACACACACAATGTGGCGGGGATTCGTTCAGAAATGTGACCCTCCACCACGAAATGAGTCGCATGTCACCTCGCGCGGTTCTGCGCTGGGCTTTATATAAGTCCGGGGAGTGTCTGGTAACAGTGTAAGGGTCACCTTAGTCACGGGCTTATAACTCAAACAGTTTTCGCCCTTTTTTAAAACGGTTTTCACCACTGGATAGAGCATACAAAATTCGTTAGGAAAATGTAAAAATATGAAAATCATGCAAAGGTGACATGCGACTCATTCCGTGGTGGAGGGTCACAAATGGCAATTTGTGCAGCGTTGATTCTTCTTCTTCTTCTTCTTCTGCGTTCGATGATATTATCGTGGAAGCGTAGACAGCCGATTTTTTCCCCACGCCAAGTTGGCTGCTGTCTTCCGTCTTCGGTGGTTGAGGTTCTTACTCAGGGTTGCCTCCTCCCCAAGAGTAGCTGCCTTGCTGGGCTGTCGAGTCCACTCTACCCGGGTTTGTCGTCGAAGTTTTCCTTCTCGTAGCCTTTGCCTTTCCCAAGGCGCACACAAGGCAGTGCGGGTTTTGAAATCGGAGTTGTCCTTCTCCTAGATGAGCGACCATCCAAGGTTGACGAGCCCCATCTGCCCGAAGCAGCTGGTTTTAAGGCGCCAGTGACCCGCCTGCATCCCTTCTCCTGTTAGTCGAAGACAGGGCCCGCCACGTGAAGGCCAGGGGCTGGATTTGACTGTCAGAGGTGTTTGGAGACACGAAGCCATATTGAGCATTTCTTGGGAAGTAGGCGTTTATCTCTACTTCCACCCCGGCATAACAGTCCTTGGGCCCCTGCAGCGTTGATAAAAGTGACACAGACAAACATACAGACAGATAGACAGACAGACAGACAGAATGACAAATATGTATATTATATTGATACACATGTACATACAAACATTCATTCATATGTACGCATTCATTCTAAACTATGATAGCCACGACAAAAAGGGTTGCCGTTCAGTCCTTGTCCATTGGAGTGCAATGTATTGTTGAAAACTTTGGAATAACACAATTTAAAAAAAGAAAAAAATAGTAATTATGAGAAAAAAATTAAACGTTCAGTGGAGGGCACATTCTAAGCTGAACAATTTCTCAAGACAAATTAACACACACACACACACACACACACACACACACACACACACACACACACACACACACACACACGCACACTCACACACACACACACACACGCACGTTGAAAATCCCACCGTTATTCACCTCTTCAAAACTCAAACTGAATCTGTCACAGATCGATCGTAGCAGTGAAACATGATGTAAAACACAATTTCTCCTTACTCTCGACCATGAAGATAATGTTCTCCAAAATTCAATAGATTGGGAAATGTAACGGTGTTCATCCGAACTCGTTAATGAACTTTTGAGAAATTCTTGCTCTTTGTCGATTAAATATAGTCTGAAGTACGCCAAAGAAGGAAGCCACACTACACTAACAGTCATAAATAAACAAGGCCTTAAATTGCAGATATTTGTGATGAGGCAGTTTATTGTTGAACCAATGATATAACTAGAACGGCAATCTATTCCCCTACCAAGTATAACAAACAGGATTGATTTTTCATGAGGCAGTGTCTTCAGTGAGTAGTTTCTATAAAATTGAACAGACAACACAGACACTCCCAACAATCAAATTCACATTAGCAGGGTTCCAAAATTAAAATCGACAAAAAAAAGCCTAACAGCCAAAACTGAACAAGTTTTTAATGTCAGTGGAAAGAACGCTCAGCATGCCATGGCGTCCATGTTAGACATGATAGGTCAACACAACTCTCAGTTTGTGGATACAAATTTGATTGTTCTTTCCACTGCGCAAACTTGAATGTAACATCCCGATTGTTGTTGTCTGCATAATTTGTATTACCGAAAGATAATTGTAGACATTCAAAATATGCAATAGATTTCTACTTGATGTGAGAATATTCGCCGTCAATGACTTCCACTCTCTTTCCCCTGTGCACTTCGTTGTAAATGCCTTCATTCTCAACATGTAGGTGATTGTACAGACCGTCTGCAGCATCCTGACTCTTCACACCAACAGT
>NW_027128062.1:20000-22500 GCF_037325665.1 Littorina saxatilis
GAATCGGCACAATCAAAGAAAATACCAAAATCATTCAATAGATATGGAAATATTAAGATTTACTGTGAAAATGCCAGCAAAAATGGCGTCCAAAAACGGGAACGCACACTTGGTGCGTCTTTGAAGACTTACCTCCCGTTCTGTGTTGTTGATAATAGTCGTGTTTGTGCTGTTGTTGTTGAAATAGTATCTAATAAAACTGATGCAGTTCTTGAAATGTTGCAAATTATTGTTGTCTTTGTGAAATGCGAGAGTGTTCTGAGGCGTAATCTGCATACGGCTGATGTCCCACATAGGGTACCCCACTTCGATCAGCGTATCGCTCCAAATGAGCTTCACAGCAGAAAAGCAGATACACTACCAACACACTGCATAACAGATCTACAAGTCTGAGCCAGAATCATTGAAATTTACTTTCTGTATAAAATATTGCAATCAAATTTGTTCACGATGTCCCACAAATAACGCAGGTTACCCTCGCCTTCGATTCAAAGTAACTCCAATCTGACTTAATTACAATCGAAACGCAGATGACGAACTGATTCACCACAAATTTGTGGTATTTTACACACAAATTTCAACTGTGTTGTTTCGCGATAAACAGCCATAAACAAACAAATGTGGCGCCGTCACGTCGCCTTGGAAGGAATAACGCAGGTGACCAAGGCTTGTTTCCGATACCTGTCTGATTAAAATCATCGTTTTTTCACGAATGACGGCTCTTTGGCAGATCTGGTGAGTTGGAAACTGTCTATGAATGTTTCATTTAATGTCAAATGCGTACATTCTTGTCGATATTGTTACCTTTGGGCTCATAAATTAAGTCAATCGTCGTGTTGTCCGAAAGTGACTTTTGTCAGCATAGAACTTACTGTGCTTTGATCATTGACTGAGAAGAATCTTCCGATGACACTAGTTCATTTCACTACGCGACTGCAGATCTGCAAGGAAACTTATGGCAGGGGAAATAAGCTTAACTGAAGACGAATAAGCGGAGTAACTGTTCTTCAACGGATTGCTCTCACTGATCTAAATATTTAGATCTTGTCGTCTGCTAGTCTGCTAGTAAGTTGTCTTCGGTCGTGTGAAAGTCACATCTATTTCGACTGTGTGCATCGATCCGTGTAGTGAAATGTTGATCTTTGATGATTTGGCAACATAACTTCGCTAAATGTGCTTCGAGTGTATCTCCCCGCCGCATTTGAAAACGTCTTTTAACAAGACCATGTTTCGACAGCCCAGACGGGGAGGATCCTCGATAGCTCACAGGGTATATAATGTTTTCCGCCGTTTTTTGAAGAATCCTTTCAAATTTGCTATTCCAAAAGTACCTTATGACACGACTCGAGTGGCAAAGAACATTCTCTGCAATTCCTGTCTCAGTCCGTGCAGCCGTTTCGGGTCCTATCGTCATCATACAAACATACACACAGACACACAAGAACCAGCTTTAAAAGTTAGATTATGTAGGAACCATGTGAACCAGTGATTTTTTCTTATGTACAACAGATACTACAGTATTTCTGCTTTATGAAAAGCAATATTTCAAAAACAAAACTAGAGATTTGAATTTTGACCACTTTTCCCCCTTTCTGTCACCAGTACTGAAGAACAACTCACATACAATAGTGAAGTCTGTCTGTGTGTCTTTGTTTGTGTGTTTGTCTATGTCTGTCTGTGTGTTCGTCTGTTTGTCTCTCCCTCTGTCTGTCTATCTCTTTCTCTCTGTGTCTTTGTCTGTCTGTCTGTGTGTGTCTCTCTCTCTCTCTCTCTCTCTCTCTCTCTCTCTCTCTCTCTCTCTCTCTCTCTCTCTCTCTCTCTGCGAGGTAGGTGCACTTAAAGAGAAAGCAATACAGAAAGAAATGCATTTCTCTACCAAGAATGAAGTTTTTCTGTCTGTCTGTTTGTGTGCGTGTTTTTTTGGTTGCGTAAGTTTTTCTCTATAAGCATCTCTTCGTCTTTGTTTGCGTACATAAGTGCGTGCGTGCATGTGTGGGGGTTTCTGTGTCGGTTTGTCTCACTGAGTGTATGTTTGTCATTTTGTCGGTATGTTTGTGTATGTCTTTGTGTGTGTGTGTGTGTGTGTGTGTGTATGTGTGTGTGTGAGTTCGTGTGTGTATGTGTGCGTGCGTGCGTGCGTGCGTGCGTGCGTGCGTGCGCGCGGGCGTGTGTGTGCGTGTGTATGAGTGCGTGCGTGTGTGTGTGCGTGTGTGTGTGTGTGTGTGTGTGATTGCAATTATTCCTCCTTTTTACATTTAGTCAAGTTTTGACTAAATGAATCGAGACGAGGGTCGTGGTGTATGTGCGTGTGTGTGTGTGTGTGTGTGTGTGTGTGTGTGTGTGTGTGTGTGTGTGTGTGTGTGTAGAGCGATTTAGACTAAACTACTGGACCGATCTTTATGAAATTTGACATGAGAGTTCCTGGGTATGATATCCTCAGACGTTTTTTTCATTTTTTTGATAAATGTATTTGATGATGTCATATCCGGCTTTTCGTGAA
>NW_027128062.1:27500-30500 GCF_037325665.1 Littorina saxatilis
CAGACATCTGTACGCCAGGAACATGATACCACTCAACAATGTCATGGTTCTTATTTTTAAAGCTTTAAATGTCTAAAAGCTACACCAAACGTTCATGTATACACATGTAATTGATGGTGTAATGTGCACACACACACACACACACACACACACACACACACACACACACACACACACACACACACACACACACACACACATACACACACACACACACGAACGCATCCACACACATACACACACACACACACACACACACACACACGAACGCATCCACACACACACACACACACACACGCGCGCGCACACACACACACACACACACACACACACACACACACACACACACACACACGGTGAGAAGAAGACTAGCAGACAGGTATACAGGCACACAGATAAAAAGACAGACAGTCAGCTATTATGTTCATATTACCTGCGCAAAAAATTAAGAGGAAAGAGTTGCTGCCTTTCGGAGTATTACTTTTCAACAATTTCTATACTGCTCAAGTCACCAGTTTCACATTCAACGGATGCGCGTTCGTTTCTCTGTAACCTTGACCCAAAAACAGAGTTTATTCTGTTCGCCCCAAACCAAAACAGTCAACTGAATATTTCTTGCCTCAAAACGTTCAAAATAAGTGTTAATTTAAACACGATTTGGGCGATAAACAGGCAGACACAAATGTCTGAATGAATAACAAATACCGCAAAGAAAAAATAAAGCAAAAAGTCAGTAGACAAAAAAGATAAGACCTTATTCACGATTTTTCCAAAGTGGAATACTCAAAAGCAACGAAGCGGGGTTACTTTAAATAGTGTAGTTACTATGCGTCTTTCTGACCTTTTATCATACTTCAATTGTTAAGTTGACATACTTATAATAGATATTAACAGCATAACCCTGTGTTGTATTCTAACACCCTATGTATTCAAGACCGCAGCTGCTTTCGGAAAGCAAAAATGACAGCGCCAATGGCAATGACAATGATAAGAATGACAGCGATAACAATTCCAGCAATCACACCGCCGTTCACAGACGACCCACCATCGTCGTCATCAGTAGAACTTTCTGTGGCACCGGAAGCGCTGCTTTCGCTGGAGGCACCAGGTAACACACCCTGTGACACACTGCTCTTTGTCACATCTCCAGAAACTGTGGTTTGTCCAGAGCCGGCTGAGGAGTTGGATGCTGTTTGATCTGGGTTCGTGTTATCTGTCGTTGTCGTTGGATCGACACATGGAAGGCTGTCTGTAGGATCGGTTGGTAGTGTCGCTACTGTTGGTGTACTATCGCAGGAGGATTTGAAGTATTTCACGGAATCCACGAACACAGAGTCTTCTGCGTAATCATCCCTGTATCGCTGGCTACTGATCACAACCACAAACTCTGTCGTGGTGTTAAACGACACTTTGGCTTGTTCCCACTGGCCAGAAATTGAGTGATGATCCGTGTTCCAAACTTTTACTGCCGTGTTGATGTTTTCCCCAATAAGCACGTCTAGGTCTATGATAAAGTTTCTAGTGAAACGATACCAAAAGGTCAAGCAGTAATCAGCTCCCCCCGTGGAACACGCCTTTCTGCTGGTCAAGCGTCCAGTCTGTTGCTGTTCTTTGAGAGCGAGGAACCAGCCGCTGGAATTTCGAGACACCCATCCCGTCTCGTTGATCCAGTTGCATGTATCTCCACAGGTAAAGTTGCAGTTGTCTGGAGCGTCGTCATGGCAACCAGACTGACCGGCAGAAGGTCGTGGAGGAACTAGTAGAGCTAAAGCAACAGCTGTTGCTACCTCTTTCCACATGGTGGCCCTGAAAGAGGAGAAACGATGTCATTGTATTTTACAAGGATAGGAGTTTATGGCTACACCTTTTTTCTGAAAACAAATATCTTTACGTCAAATACATATACCGGTAACTCTAGTCTATGATCAAAACATGAAACAAACAAACAAACAAGCAAACATTCACATAAACACACAAACAAAGAAACAAACAAGTAAACGAACAAACAAGACCGTTGCTGTTATTTAAATCCACAAGAGAGAGAGAGAGAGGGAGAGAGAGAGAGAGAGAGAGAGAGAGAGAGAGAGAGAGAGAGAGAGAGAGAGAGAGAGAGAGAGAGAGAGAGAGAGAGAGAGAGAGAGAGAGTGAGAGAGAAAGAGAGAGATAGAAAGAGAGAAGCGCAACCCCAAAGATAGAAACTAACACACACACAAAAAGACGGACACAGAGAACCTAGAACTCAGAATGGTTTATTGTCCTACGGCCACAGACCCATATACAAACCAAGGGGGATGGAGGGAGGGGGGGGGACAATAACAGAAACAACACAAAAACACAACAACCATAAAATACATACGTGGAAAACATTGCTGCTACTTAAACTTCCGAAACATTAAACATCAACATATTCATTTACAATATACCCATGAAAACAATTGTCTTCGTCTGATTGCATAATATGTACATTTTGCAAGGGATCTACACCGTATGGAGTCTCTGCATCTTAATACTGAAGAAAGTGGCATATTTCCAAAACTATTAAGAAATCTCATTCTCAAATCAGAATACAATAGACAGTGTAATAAAAAGTGGTGTTCATGGTCAGAGAGATACATTGAGAGATACAAATTAGAAGACACAAAATATGAATGTCCACAACAATCCTTGGTTTTGGAATGTGCCAGTTGCATAATGAGTTTAACTTCGCATCAGAATGTATGAAGGTACCTTCGCTCCCGTTTAAGTTCTTATGTACATCACCATTGATCTATCAAGGCGTTTTTCACTGAGGTAAAGAACACATGTAAACTTGGTTACATACCACAAGCCTAGCTTCTTTTTGTTCAAAATTGTAATTTGTTTCGAAAATAAATGTGTATGTCACACCCATATCCTCTTCAACATTTACACTGCAAACATTGTAGGCCTAACCTACACGAAAAAAAACCGCGGGCTGTTTATTGTTTGTTGCACACACGCACACACACACACACACACACA
>NW_027128063.1:0-12500 GCF_037325665.1 Littorina saxatilis
TTTTAAAGTTTTAATGCGTACAAATAGAATTGTTCGGATCTGTGGTTTCAAGTGAAATTAACTCCTTTAAAGTCGAGGGCTGTTAAATTTCTTGAAAGAAAATTTAAAGAATCTGAAATGTCACCTGAAGGCAAATATCATATTCTCTACGTGAACGCCACTCACGCAAACGTCATTGACGAAAATGACATTTTTTAGTCAAGGCAGGCTTCGGGCTTCGCTTCATCAAAAACAGCAAAAACAATAAATCATGATGCGATACGAAATCAGAGACGAGAGATGACGTATGCCTGTCTTCGTGTTTTTCAAGCCCTGAGACTTTTCGGGTTCGATCCCCACGTTCGGCGAGAGATTTATTTCCCGTTGTCAACTTTGTGCAGACTCTCTTCGGTGTCCGAACACCCCCGTGTGCACACATGCGCACGAAAAAGACCCCAAGTTCAGAGAGAGAGAGAGAGAGAGAGAGAGAGAGAGAGAGAGAGAGAGAGAGAGAGAGAGAGAGAGAGAGAGAGAGAGAGAGAGAGAGAGAGAGAGAGAGAGAGAGGGGTGCATTCAAATCTTTCTACTTGTCAGCGATTGCCTTAAAAAAAATAATACATCACGATCAATGTCAAGCGGTTAATAGCATCGAGCCGATTTAGAAAACTTCAAATGAAATAGTTACTGGTAAACACATAAAGATAACGGATTTTTGGCAATTCAAATGGGCGACTTTCTGCCAAAAGTGACAATTTGCCCTTACTGATAAATAAGCAAGTGTAATATATTGGTAGGTTACACCCTCCTATGCATTATATCCCTATCCAGAAATCACGTAAAACACAGTAACAGTCGTCACTCGACGCTTTGTCCAGAACGACGAGGAATGTGAACACTAGAAATAAAGAGACAAAGACGCAGCTCATTCAATATGGATTTGTTTTACGGCAAGTAGGTTCACGATTACGTCCTGATTTGACACACGGGTTATTCTGGCTCGCGGATTCTTGCGCTCACGTCCCAGATAGTTTTACCAAGATTCGTTATTGTAAAGTAAAGTGAAGTGAAGTGAAGACGGTAAAAAACTGAAACATATGTAAACAAAAGAAACCATAAGAAAAAGTACAAACTAATATGAAAAGAATCAAAACACAAATCGCAACCTCTAAACCACCGCAGTCGCGACCGAACAACCAACGCTTGGTGGCAAATGGGGTACACAAAAAATCGAATTATCCAATTACACAACTGGAGCCTTCGTTCCGAGTCGTTTTCTTTTACCATAACTTAAAACCAACAAAATACTACATCGACCGAAGTCGGCACGCTTCTTACTTCTACTATAATTCCTACAACAACACTAACAACACTCTCAAATGAACAAAATCACAAATTCAAAAAAGTAAACCAGATCTACAACAAGGAAAAAATGGCGGAATAGCTCGACAACCACGTGGAAGACTGCAAATCTTACTCTACCAAAAAATGTGTGTCAAGAGTGATCACACAAATGATTACAACCTCAAAACCAATGTAAATCATACTATAGTCGGATCCTTTATTAAAAGAAATGAAAATTACTCACACTTCGTGGGCCACCAGACCTCTTTAAAGAGAGGAAGAGAGAAACCGTCCAAGGACAGATTCAGGGGAAACTACCAAGTAAAACTTTACAAAGCACAATGATCTCCCTTATACTTCTATACATATTCTTTCAACTGGAATAAACGAAACGAAATTAAAAGAAAATTAAAAATACTGTCGGAGACAGAACACTCCCCGCCTGATATCTACTCGATATCACTATTAAGACAGGAAAGGAAATCAGTAGTAAAATAAAGGAAAAAGTCCTGCACTCAAAAATAGGTTGGCAAGCAAACAAAAAATGTGTAGCGACGGTAACTGGCTGTTCTCAGTCTGTGGTTCACAACCGAGTCAGTCATCGGTGTAGGCCTACTAAAGAGGAATCAGTTCTGTGATAGGCCTGACGTAGATTTTGGCCTGATTGTCTTTGATCACTCGGATCTCAACCGACCGAACAAGATTGTCACGGTCAGTTGGGAAGGTGCGGACCACCAAACCGACCGGCCAACTGTTGCGAGGCACCGAAGGGTCCCTGAGAAGAACCAGACTGTTCTCCTTGAGGTTCTCTTCAGTCTGCATCCACCGCCTCCTCTGCTGTAGCTCCTGCAGGTACTCCTCTTTCCACTTCTTCCAAAAGGCGTTAGACAGTACCTGAACATGCTTCCAGTGTTGTTTGTAACAGTTTTTCAAGTTGCTGTAGTCAGGTAAAGGTTGACTTTCGCCACTCTTTTGCGTCAGCAGCATTGACGGGTTCAGAATGAGGGGGGAATCAGGTTCATGGAGCACCTGAACGTAGGCCACCGAAGAGATAGCCTTCTCTGAAGCATCGCAGAAGACGTGGTATTTAGCATCGGGTGACTGGGTAAGGGATGTTGGAAGAAACATGCGAGGTGTTTCGAGCCCTTTGATGTCTTGGAGGGACTGTTTCCACAGCTCCCACGGTGGCGGAAGTTGTCCGGGATGGGTTTGTCCCAGGCCTTGCCATCTGGAGACACCTCTCGCAGGAAAATCTTGCCACTGATGGTTGCTGGAGCGAGGAAACCAAGAGGGTCATAAATCCCGTTGATGGTGGATAAGACCCCTCTTCGAGAAAAGTCTCCATTGGAAACCTGGGGGGAAATGTCAAATGTATCTCTTTCCAAGTTCCAGCTCAAACCCAAACATCCATGAGTTGGTAAAGGGTCAGTAGGCTGGAGGTTTTGCAGCTCCGTGGACAGTTCTTCTCTGGGAAAGGCTGCCAAAACACTCCTGCTATTTGAAACAACCTTGTGGAGATTGATCCCGCCGGTTTTTTGAAGCTCTCTTTGCGTGCGCTGCATGAGGTGGACAGCTTGGTCGACTTCAGGAACGGAGGTGATCCCGTCGTCAACATAGAAGTCCCGCTCGACGAACTTCTTCACATCTGGCGCACTGTGGGCAATGCTCTTCCGGAGGCCGTAGGTAGCAACCGCTGGAGATGGACTGTTGCCAAAGACATGGACACACATCCTGTATTCCACGAGGGGTGCGTCAAAGTTGTTGCCTCGGTACCAAAAGAAGCGTAGGAGATCTCTGTGTTCTTGGTCAACGAAAAACTGGTAAAACATCTGTTCTATGTCCCCAGCTATTGCCACTGCATCTCTGCGGAACCTCAGCAGAATGCCAAGGAGGCTGTTTGTCAAGTCTGGCCCAGACAGCAGCAGCGAGTTCAGAGAGACGCCTTCGAAGGTCGCTGACGAGTCGAATACACCGCGGATTTTGTCAGGTTTTTTGGGGTGGTACACTCCGAAAAGTGGAAGGTACCAGCAGTGTCCAGCTTTACCCTGGGGGACCTCTTCAGCGGAGCCACTCTTCAGGATCTTCTCCATAAACTGGAAGAAGTGTTCTCTTTTTACGGGGTTCTTCTTCAGTGATGCCTCCAAGGCCTTGGCACGACTGACAGCTTGGGACCGATTGCAGGTGGGGATTGGTTTTTCCGATCTCAGGGGAAGAGGAACCGACCAACGCCCTTCTTCATTTTGCTTGAATTTCTCATCCATGAGAGCCAAAAATGCTTTGTCCTCCACGGACAGCCCAACCTTGTCATCTTCTGGCGTCACTGTGTTCCGTTTGAGGTACTCTCTGCTCCAGGCTAAAAATAACCGGCAGTACCACTCTCCTCCCGCCTATTTACCCTTTCCTTCCCCATTTCCCTCCAACCCCTTCCGCCCACAGTGGCGCCTGAAATAGGGCCAGACCTGCACTCTTCTTTGTCTGCAGCTAGCGTGCGTGGCCCTCTAGCTCTCTGTTATGCTGTGTTGATAAGGATGCCGCGAGCAGAGAGATAGCAGTCGTTCTGAGTGTGTGATAATTGGTGGCCCTTGCCTTTCGGAACTGATGTTTTTAGTGTGTTTAGTTGTATTTATTGCAATGCATGCCACAATTCACAAGACAGAAGAAAGGATACATGAGAGAATTAGAAAAAGTGTGTCCCCCCCCCCCCCCGCCCCCAAGTATATAATTATGCGACTCTTTGCACTCTGAAAAAAAATGTGCATGCTGCATTTAA
The DNA here is from genome assembly GCF_037325665.1 of Littorina saxatilis. Lineage (NCBI taxonomy): Eukaryota > Metazoa > Mollusca > Gastropoda > Littorinimorpha > Littorinidae > Littorina > Littorina saxatilis. The sequence continues at coordinate 4,091 of NW_027128063.1, forward strand.
TGAAACACCTTGAAACAACGCAGTAAACAAAACATCCTAAATGTGCCACAATAAAAGAACACAAAATAATGAAAGATAAAGACAAAGGTAATCCCCAAGTACATAATACATATATACAACACTTTACGAAATATATACAAACAGTAGAGTATATACAGTCGTATATTTACATACATATTATGCCAAGGACTACTAGTAGAAGTCATTGATGGTGCGCATGTAAAATTTGTTTTGCGTTTATATAAGTATATAATTCAAAATAGTGTAGATAATGTCAGTAACATATAAGAAAGAAAACTGTTCATAAAAAAATTAAAAAAAAATAAAAAGAAAAAAAAAAGAAAAAAAAAAAAACTGTTCATGTTACAGTGTTAGCTGCATGTGAATAAAACAAAAAAGCTTACCTCACGGCCCTCCTATACAAGTCTCACAAACTTGTATATATAATATACCACAGGAGAAAAAAAAAACGTAGCTCGCGCGCGCTCACCCAAATCCGCGCGAAGTGCCACATGATATTATACCCCGACAACACATAGGCGGATAATACATGTATGTCAATAGTATGAAACAAAACATGCCACAATTTTCAAGACAGAAGAAAGGGTAAATGAGAGAATTAGAAAAAGTGTTTGCTCCTCAAGTATATAATTATGCCACTCTTTACACTCTGAAAAACATGTGCATGTTGCATTTAAAGAAACAGGAACGGCACAGTATGTAAGACGGCAGAAGACAACACAGTAAACAAAACATCCTAAATGTGCCACAAAAAAAGAACACTAATTAATGTCGTATTTAAAAACATATTATAGGCATGCGTATGGTGCGCATGTGAAATTTGTTTTGCGTTTATATAATTCAAAATAGTGCAATTAATGCCTGTAATATAAAAGAAAGAAAAAACGGTCTTTCAATACATGTTCATGCAAATTGTTAGCTGCATGTGAAGAAAACAAAAAGCCTACCTGATGTCTCCTCCTACATCAGTAATCCAATAGCAGCACACAAGTCGATTTGAAAGTTTTTCAATACAGTTTTTCACTCGTATTGTTCTCACAAACTTGTATATATACCACAGGAAACAAAACTCGTCGATCCGACGACAATTTAACGTTTGTTTCATTATCGCAAACAAAACAGAACAGACAAAACGAAACAAAACAACACAGCACAACAGTTGGGGTTGTTATTTCTCTGAGATGCTGAAGAAAAAAAAGATGACGTGCATTGTAATGGAATAGAGTGGGTGTAATTTCAAACTAAACGGTTCAAATGTGAGTGTAAACACACTCTTTACGCGGGATCACATTCCCTCACACGCATATGAACACACACACACACACACACACACACACACACACACACACACACACACACACACACACACACACACACTATGTACATTTTTAGAAAGAAAAACAAAACAAAAACACAATGTACATTGTTAGAAGAAGAAAAAAAACAATATGTACAATTTTAGAAGAAAAACAAACAACAAAAAACAATGTTTTAGAGCTGTTATTGTGTCAATATGCTAAAGGCCTCAATGACTTTTTATCATTCTTGTTTAGGATTTTGTTTTTGGCGGGGTGTCAAGCAGCATCGGTGAGGTCTTAATTTGTTGCTCTTTCATTAACTGGCAAAGTTGCTGTCCCTTGTTTTTCATGCCCCAAACTCTCCTTTTCAAATTGTTGACGTCAGAATGTATTTTTTCGCCGCCCTGTTCACCCATCAAACCAAGCCCCATCCCCCACCTGTCCATAAACTCTACACAATGTGCTTCAAGTATGTGCTGCTTTGGGATGACATTAACGTTGTCAAGGCACACGTTACCTCTGTAGAACTCCATGTATTCAGAAATAGCTACTTGGATGCCAGGAAGGTCATCTTTCCCAACTGGTTTTGTGTGTGACACAAGCCTGTGCACACTGGAGTAAAGACTGTTCAAACGGGTGTGTTTGTCTTTGATTTGACCTGCAAGGGTGTGCACGCCATAATCATCTGTCAGGATAAATGCCCTTCTTTCTACGCTGTCTGCTACGGCAGTAATCACTTCATCTTTAATGTATTTGTTGCAGTGATTCCCATTGAAGCTACCACCAAAAAAGGCCTGAGGTGTTATGCTATGCTTATTCAAAATCTCAGTAACCCCTGCAACTGTTGGTCCTTCAGATCTGTCGAAGACTGGAAACGTTTTCAGATTAAGTTTCCCTTTTTCTCGGAGATTATACATTTTTCTGACACACCTTCTGAATGCTTCGGTAGTGTTGTCAATCACCACAAAACGCTCTTCACTCAGTTTTATTTTAGAAAGGGCATCTGCTATTTGCTTGTCAAGCTGGTGACACTCATTTGCAAGAAGATCGTGGTGTTTGTTCACAATACCAAGGAGCAAATGAAGGTAAGGCGGCGCTACATGACTCACTTTGACGTCCCATATTGGAGCACGAATGACGTTGTAGTGGTCTTTGGCATGTTTTTTGTCACTGCCAGATTCTTGGTACCCTATGAGGTCTTCTTTCATGTTTCTTAACGTTCTTTTGGGGGCTTTTTCTCTTGGACTCCATTGCATTTGCGTTTTGGAAGTCTTGCACCAAAGACATGGATAACTACTCTGGGCTCCTGACAGTCCATACATTTTTGACTGGAAATCATAATCCCCAAACATAAACACTCGCAGCCTTTTTCCTTTCCACATCATGCCGTTGACAGCACTAACTCCCTCTTTAATAGTGCTGCCTAAAATCTTTTCAAGGTTTTCAGCAGAATCTTTGGCTTCAGTCATCACAACCAACTTTGAGTTCGCATTTGGATTGTGGAGATTTGCTACTTCAAGAACAACTTTAAAACTCCCCCCTCCATGGTCACCCCCGATTTTAACCCAAATTTCATTTTCTGGCAAGGTGTTGTTATGCCATGTTAGCATGTTCTTCTTGTCGTACTGGTCTAAGAGATCAGTTACAAACTTGGGCCAGCTGACAATAGAAGACACGGGAATGCCCCTAACTTCCTCTTTCTTTGTCGCTTTGTTGATGCATGAGAGACGTAATGTGTAAACTTCTATTTTCCCACAAAGCACTCCCTCCTGAAATTCCCTCTCCTTTTTCTCACACTCCATTTTTATTCCCATTGCCTTGTTTAATTTTCGCAACTGCCTTTGTTTTGCCCAGCTAAGTGACAGTTTTGCTCTAATTTGAGCTGCTGATTTTGAAGAGACGCGTGCCTGTCCCAACCCAGCTGTTTTCAGAATGTCATCCCTTTTGCGCTTTGTAGTGTGCTTGAGTTCAGTGCTTTGTTGTTTTATTATGTCAGCTTCCGTGGAACCGGAAATTTCTTTTCTCAAGTTGGCAATTTCCTTTGCTCTTCTCTTCCTCATTGGAGTAGAAACTAGCGCTGATGACTTTTTCGCTCTCACAATTTTCTTTAGGACAAGTGGCTGTGCTTTTGTCTTACATATCAACGTCTTCTTGTCATCTGACTGTGCCAGTTTCACCCTAACAAAGCCAATTAAATACTCTTCCTCTTTTTTTGTCAAAGGTGCTTGCAACTGTTCTATTGGGCGGAGTTGGGTTTGTGGTTTGTTTTTTGACAAAACAGTGTTAGTATCTGTTGCTTTCTGTGACTGAGATACAGACTTTGCTACAGGTGTGTTATCGTTTGATTCTGCTGGGGCTTGGGTTTGAAATGATGTTGAAGCAGCTGACACGACGACTGTGTCATTGTTAGTACTTACATCACTCTGACTCTGAGTCGTACCCTTGCGAGATGTCAGCAGGTCGAACAGACGTTTTTTGACCACACGGCTTGCGGTTTTTGTTTCAGGTGTTGAAGAACACTGTGGCTGAAAGGTTTCAACAATAGAAGTGCTTGTACAGGCATCAGTACTGTCAACACATGTGCTTTTTCTTTGCGGACTAGCAGCTTTTTCACTGGCTTTTTTTTTTTAAGACAACCGGCCATTTGTTCGGCAAACGTTTTACACACACTACAGTCAGCTACTTCCACTTTGGAGTTGTATTGTGTCCACATCACTTTTGTTTGTTCAATGTTACTATGCATTGCTTTTGAGAATCCTTGAGGTGGAATGTTAGGGGTTTTTTGTTGGCTGAGACGAACAGCGCATGTTGCACACAATGTACTTGAGAAAGTGGTGCCATTAGCTTCTTCAGAAACTTGAATACCGTGAAACTGAAACAACCCTGATGCATAGTTTTTGCAATGCCTAATGGTATGATGTTTGTCCTTCGCTGCCTTTGATCTTCTGCCACAAATTCTGCACATAGCATTTAGCCTAAATATGTGGAGATCTTCTGTATGTTGCACTGCCGCCATTCTTAACTGAGACACCTTAAATCAATAAATAGAGTGACTACAAATTGAAAGAAATTGATAACAATAAACAATCAAAACCATATACACTGATACAGACAGGCAAGAACATAAGCACAATTACAGTCACAACATTAAGTCAGGAATAAACACGTCACAAAAAAAAAGGGGGGGGGGGGACGCAAAACAAGCAATACAAAAAACAGAACAGATGAAATGCACTAGAGTCGAGTGCCTGTTCCAAACGGTGCATGCACTGATTAGGCGCGTGGATTAACGAAACAAAACTGCTCTAAACTCAAACACAAAAACAGCCTAAAAAACTTATTCTCACTCTATGACACAGTTTAGACTAAGTACTTACTGACGGCAACATCAGAAACACAGTCGGTCGTTGGTATAAACATTGAGCGTGGTTACAAAATGGTATACAATGCGCACGTTCTGATACAACAAAGAACGACCTGCCGGTAGATTCGATAGCAGTATTACTTCAACATCAAACAAACCGAATCCCTTCCGGAACTCTAGTTTGCACATACACAAAGCCTGAATATCCGAGTAACAATATACACAAGATGACGGTAATCCAACGTTCAAGTCACGCAAACCAGTCCATTTCATACCAAGAAACACGTATTTTTTCACACTGGCCCACACGCTGTACACTTCCAGAGTACAATGAACAAGGGCTTTGTGAGGCTGGCATTTCCCCGCGAAACTAAAGAGGTCACCGCCAGCGCAGGGTAGGCTATTTATGGCCTGCTTGCTCCAAGCTGCCTGGCCTCTGAGATAGCATAACCGCTGCAGCAGTGAAATAGTGTGGCGTTCGCTGGAAAACTTCAGCTCCGACATCTTTGGCGACGTCGACCTTCAAGTTGAATGGGCAAGGTTCAAAAATGGTCCTTCTTCCATCAATGACGCTCGTCTTGGCAACTCTGATGGTCGATGGTTTGTGGACTTTGTTGAGGCACACATCCCCGATGATTACCCAGCCAAGAGGCAGTCGCTGTGCAAATGGCGATTTCGGTGGGCCAACAATTTGCTCCAGCACGTGGTGGGCTTCAGGGAGGTCCCGTCCAATCAGCAGTGCGATGGGGATTTCTTTGTCGAGAGGAGGGATTCTTTTCCTTATGCGATTGAGATGGCCATGATGTTTGGCCACTTCAGAAGAAGGGATTTCTGATCGATCGTTTGGAATGGTGTCGCATTCAAGTACGTGGGGCAAGATCAAGGACCTTCCGTCAGTGGACTGGACAGTGATGTTCCGGAGCTGACGACCACTCATCGCTTGTGTTCCGCCGCAGGACGTTAGCTGATATTCAATTTCACTGGGGGACGAGCCTAGCTGATCCATCAGCTCCGGCGTTGCCAGGGAGGCGTTGCTTTGGTCATCCAAGATCGCGTAAACCTGGATCCCCTTGGTCTCATCAGGGGGAAAAACTTTGACCTTCACCACCTTGCCGCAGGATCTGCTCAGGTGACCCCCTTTGCACAAGGTGGTGCACTTTGCGGACACCTCCCCGCCATGCTCTCTGATGGGATTCAAGGATGCTGATGGTCTGTCCTGATGCATGGTGGTGTGGTGCCTTCCAGAGCAGACACTGCACTTGACCGTCATATTGCAGTCCTTTGCTCTGTGGCTGGTGGAAGAAAGGCATCTGTAGCACACTCCTTTCTCTTTCAGGGTTGCCTTCTTCTCACTAAGTGATTTTGCTGCGAAGCCTTTACACTCCAGCAAAGAGTGCCTTGCGGTTGTGTGGATTGGGCAAAACTCGGGTTTTGCTTCAAGGTTGGTCTTTCTGGAGAGCACTGGCTTGGCCTTTTTGTCGTTCTCCAAATTGAAGGCCGGGTCGTTCTGAATTGTGGCGCAAGTTTTAACGAAGTCCACAAAAAACTCAAAGGGGGGGAATGGAACGTGGTGATTGCTTTTGTATGTCGCTGCGCGCATGACCCACTTCTGTCTGAGGTGGTGAGGAAGCTTCCGTACCACCATGTTGACCCCTGAAGACGAGTCGTAAAGGGCAAACAGAGGGGCGAGGACAGGGTTCATCTTGGCTGACAAGATTTCTTCGAGGAGGTCGCTCAACTCGTAGAGGCTGCGCTGATCTTTAGAGATAGGTGGAAACTCCTCCAGCCTTGCCTTCAGGCATGCCTCAATGAGCTCAGGTGAGCCAAACCGCTCGTCCAGGCGCTTCCAGAGGAGTTGGAGTCCTCTCTGAGGATTCCCGATGTTGGCAGACCTCAGGCTCTGGGCATACCTCTTGGACTCTGGTCCAAGGTACTTGGCCAGGAGGTCCAGCTCCTCGGCAGGAGAGACATCCAAGTCGAGCATGATGGATGTAAAACAGTCTTTCCAAACGTGGAATGACTCCGGGCGTTCATCGAACGGAGTCAATCGATGAGTCAAGAGATCCCGCTTCATCCAAAACAATGAGGCAGCGTCATGTGATGACTGGACTGGTAGGGATGTGTGGTTCTGCCTGGGTCCAACTGCAAAACCCTGTGTATTGAGGCGGGAAGAGGCTCTGGAAAGAGTGGGAGATGATGCGTTAGACGGCTGGCTGTAGGCATCGTCGTTCGACAATCTTGGCTCGTGCCATCGACGTTTGTGCGTGGTGGACGTGGAGTAGTCCTGGAGGGCGGGCTCCTTCTTGATCGTTCTTTGAACAGTGTGGAGGCTGGGCTCGTCCCTCAGCCTGAGGGCGCTCAGCTCCGCCAGTTCCTTGGTAAGGCAGGCTTTCCTTTTTGCCAGCTGGTACTGTTCCTCTGCAATCTGCAGCTCGAGTTCCACCTCTGCCAGTCGTTGGTTGGTGACGGAGAGGGTTCGGACTCGAGCAGTCTTTTCTTGAGACATCATAGTGGCGAAGTTTTTTTACTATTCTGGCTCGCGGATTCTTGCGCTCACGCCCCAGATAGTTTTACCAAGATTCTTTATTGTAAAGTAAAGTGAAGTGAAGTGAAGACGGTAAAAAACTGAAACATATGTAAACAAAAGAAACCATAAGAAAAAGTACAAACTAATATGAAAAGAATCAAAACACAAAATCGCAACCTCTAAACCACCGCAGTCGCGACCGAACAACCAACGCTTGGTGGCAAATGGGGTACACAAAAAATCGAATTATCCAATTACACAACTGGAGCCTTCGTTCCGAGTCGTTTTCTTTTACCATAACTTAAAACCAACAAAATACTACATCGACCGAAGTCGGCACGCTTCTTACTTCTACTATAATTCCTACAACAACACTAACAACACTCTCAAATGAACAAAATCACAAATTCAAAAAAGTAAACCAGATCTACAACAAGGAAAAAATGGCGGAATAGCTCGACAACCACGTGGAAGACTGCAAATCTTACTCTACCAAAAAATGTGTGTCAAGAGTGATCACACAAATGATTACAACCTCAAAACCAATGTAAATCATACTATAGTCGGATCCTTTATTAAAAGAAATGAAAATTACTCACACTTCGTGGGCCACCAGACCTCTTTAAAGAGAGGAAGAGAGAAACCGTCCAAGGACAGATTCAGGGGAAACTACCAAGTAAAACTTTACAAAGCACAATGATCTCCCTTATACTTCTATACATATTCTTTCAACTGGAATAAACGAAACGAAATTAAAAGAAAATTAAAAATACTGTCGGAGACAGAACACGGGTGGTCCGGCCTTTAGTACTGCGGTAAAATGCTGACATTATTATCCATAAAAAAAGACAAAATTGCTTTTATTCGTACAATACCCGGCAACCAGAGATTCAAACACCATTACTGTGTCATCGTGGTTTTATTGCCCCGTGTTTACAAACCGCGTCGCTTGCAGGTTGTCGTAAAAGTACAGCTTAGTTTGTACAGTGGCAACAAATCCATTCTTATTGGATTCGTATTGCAGGATATTTAAAGGCACACTCCTTCTCGTGAAAACAGTTGGGCTCACCGTCTCATATCTGGTCAGGCTTTAGGCTGGGGTGAGACTATCCCTGTACTTAGTCACATAACAAAAATCATCAGCTTTGCTGCTCTAGCTGTGTTGACAGTGGAAATGTTTTTGGATAAGGCCATCACTCC
>NW_027128064.1:0-18084 GCF_037325665.1 Littorina saxatilis
TCTCTGTCTCTCTCTCTCTCTCTCTCTCTCTCTCTCTCTCTCTCTCTCTCTCTCTCTCAGCAGTCTCTCTCTGTACGTCACTGAATAGTCGTCGGTTGCTAAAATGCCCCCCCCCCCTTTACCCCCTCCTCCCCCCCTCCCGACTAACCTTCAATACATGTATAATGTTGAATAGGAGTGGCTGTCATCTGTTAGCCAGTCAGCAATACTTTGAGGGGGAAAGGAGGCATATTGTCAGGAGGTAGTCGTCCTTAGCGGATTATGACTTTATTCAGTCAACGAAGTCATTCGGCGCCCAGTGTTTTCTGGGTAAAAAGAAGAATAAGTGTTTCCCAATAATGCCACGGAAAAATATGTAAACATTTGCTTTAGAAAACCTTTGCTGCGGAAAAAACTATGCTTCTGCGGATGATGACAATAATTCAAAAATGCTGCAGATAAACCGGTTTTTTTTGCATCATTTCTGTGGGTTTTTTCGCAGGAAAACTGAAAAAGTGATAATATGTACGCTAAGGAAAATTACATCCTAATGGTTTGCCTAGTTTCCATCTGAAAGTAGTTTTTCCGCAACATAATGTTTACATGTTTTTCCGCGGATTTATTGGGAATACTTGTTTCTTCCGAATAACCTGTGACAGTTTTTTTTTTACCCAGAAAAACTAACGATCTTGTTAAGTAGCGTTTGTATCCGCCGCCGCCTCCACAGTGCCCCATTCAGAAGCGAGAATAATTTTTGAAGCAAATCGAAAACGAAGTGGACTACTGCGTCCGTCTATGCAAATTTGATAATGCTGCTGACAGGTAAGTGTGTTACCAGCGTAATTTTGCAACTTTGAACTTCCGACAACGAACTCATTCGGCGCTCCGAAAATTCTCGGTAATTTAGGACGAGTCCATCTCTCAACAGAGAGACAACTCAAGTGATAATGAGCAAGTATAAAAGGCCGCGGAAACAGAGACTACATATCCATCCTTTTCGGATTATGACTTCATTCAGCTATTCTGCGGAAAAACAGAAATACAGCAGAAAAACGGGTTTTCTGCAGCATTTCTGAATAATGTTATCATCCGCCGAAGCATCTTTTTCCGCAGCAAAACATTTTACTGCAGTAAAATTGAAATAAATAATGCTGCGGTAAAACGGTGCTGTCCTTTTATTGCAGAAAACCTTCTTACATTTTTTCCGCAGCATTTTGTGCTAGCTCATGATAATATTGGATCACGTGAGTTCCCTCTATGTTGAGAGATGGACTCGTACAAAATTACCCGGAAAACACTAAGCGCCGAATGACTTCGTTGCCTGAAAAAAGTCATGATCCAGGACAACTACCTCCTAATCGTGTGCCTCCTTTCCCCCAAAGTACTGTGTATTGTTCTATGCTGGCTGGCTAACGGATGACAGCCACACCAATTCAACATTATATTGAAGGTAAAAGTGGGGGGGGGGGGGGATTAGCAACCGACGACTATTCAGTGACGAAACAGTGAGAGACTGCTGAGACAGAGACAGAGACAGAGACAGACAGACAGACAGACAGACAGACAGACAGACAGACAGACAGGCAGAGACAGAAAGAGGAAGTGAGAGAGAGAGAGAGAGAGTGTTCGAATATCTAGTTTAACAGAAAATTATGCATCAAACCGGATTTTGGGTCTGAGGCCCCATTCGCGACGGTCTTCAACCCGGTGTACGATCATCTCGCATATTTGACCGCCTCTCGCCTACACGCTCTAACGAATGATTCCAACCCGACAATAGCACTCCTTTGCATCAAGTATGATTCCTTTGTCACTAAGACTCCCGTACCGAAGCTGAATACGAGCTGGTTTTGTAAAAACAAGCGTATTTCTACATTTGAAACCCACCGAGCAGCCATTTCCGGTGCTTCGTCACCACGATTTCTCGTTTTAACATTTAAATACGGGAAAACGCAAATCCTTCTTCGACATATTATGCATTTCGAAACAAAGTTAGTCATCGCAGATGCAGTAGGTCACCTTTAATCTAGACAGAAATCAACAACTTTGTGGTAAAACTGGAAAATGCAGGCCGAATCGAGTGTTACTCACCGTACACCAGCTTACCACTGTATAGCCGGTTATCCCCCGTGAGTACAGCTTCGTCAATCCCCGCGAGAAGGAAATCGCTCACCTCCCACGTGCAAAACGCAGTGATATGCACACGCCAGAATAGCGCGGTAGCGTATTGTGCTAAGCAGGAAAGCGCTTTTTATATTTAGTCAAGTTTTGACTAAATATTTTAACATCGAGGGGGAATCGAAACGAGGGTCGTGGTGTATGTGCGTGTGTGCGTGTGTGCGTGTGTGCGTGTGTGTGTGTGTGTGTGTAGAGCGATTCAGACTAAACTACTGGACCGATCTTTATGAAATTTGACATGAGAGTTCCTGGGTATGAAATCCCCGAACGTTTTTTTCATTTTTTTGATAAATGTCTTTGATGACGTCATATCCGGCTTTTCGTGAAAGTTGAGGCGGCACTGTCACGCCCTCATTTTTCAACCAAATTGGTTGAAATTTTGGTCAAGTAATCTTCGACAAAGCCCGGGGTTCGGTATTGCATTTCAGCTTGGTGGCTTAAAAATTAATTAATGACTTTGGTCATTAAAAATCTGAAAATTGTAAAAAAAAATAAAAATTTATAAAACGATCCAAATTTACGTTTATCTTATTCTCCATCATTTGCTGATTCCAAAAACATATAAATATGTTATATTCGGATTAAAAACAAGCTCTAAAAATTAAATATATAAAAATTATTATCAAAATTAAATTGTCCAAATCAATTTAAAAACACTTTCATCTTATTCCTTGTCGGTTCCTGATTCCAAAAACATATAGATATGATATGTTTGGATTAAAAACACGCTCAGAAAGTTAAAACAAAGAGAGGTACAGAAAAGCGTGCTATCCTTCTTAGCGCAACTACTACCCCGCTCTTCTTGTCAATTTCACTGCCTTTGCCGTGAGCGGTGGACTGACGATGCTACGAGTATACGGTCTTGCTGAAAAATGGCAGCTACTTGACTAAATATTGTATTTTCGCCTTACGCGACTTGTCTGTATTCTTGTTAACTATCTGAGCTTGTTTTGAATACAACCTATCATATCTATATGTTTTTGGAATCAGGAAACGATAAAGAATAAGATGAAATCATTTTTGGATCGATTTCTTAAATTTTAATCGTAAGACTAATTAATCTATTTTCGTTAATTGTGATCACATTTTAACAGTAAACATGACATATGTATATATTTTTAGATTCAGAATGTCATGAAGAATACGATGCAATCTGTTTGCGAAAAATCGATTTGAATGACAACTTTAATGAGCAAACTCATTAATTAATTTGTAAGCCTCCAAGCTGAAATGCAATACCAAAGTCCGGGCGTCGTCGAAGATTACTTGACCAAAATTTCAACCAATTTGGTTTAAAAATGAGAGCGTGACAGTGCCGCCTCAACTTTCACGAAAAGCCGGATATGACGTCATCAAAGAATTTATCAAAAAAACGAAAAAAAACGTCTGGGGATATCATACCCAGGAACTCCCATATAAAATGTCATGAAGATCGGTTTAGTAGTTTTCTCTAAATCGCTCTACACACACACATACACCACACCCTCGTCTCGATTCCCCCCTCTACGTTAAAACATTTAGTCAAAACTTGACTAAATGTAAAAAGAAAGTTGTGCGTTAGTGTGTGTGTGTGTGTGTGTGTGTGTGTGTGTGTGTGTGTGTGGTGGTTTTATTGTGAGTGAGTGTGTGTGTGTGTGGGGGGGAGGCAACTTGTGTTTGTCCCACTAAGAGAGACGGAGGGAGAGAGAGCTATCAAATCAAATCAAATCAAATCAATTTATATTTTACGAGGGTTGTGGCATAAGCAATACGAACGAGCTATTTTTTCTACCAGCCCTCGCCAAGAGAGGGACTACTCTAATCCAGTGAGAGCGAGAAAGAGAGGGAGAGAGAGAGAGAGAGAGAGAGAGAGAGAGAGAGGGAGAGAGAGAGAGAGGTCTGAAGTTTTATTCGCTTAAACTTTGTACAGTTCATTGTGAAGGGGTGGATGGGGGAGGAAGGGAACGATGTGGAAATATCGATACAAATGTACAGTGCTCATCGATACAAATGTACAGTGCTCATCGATACAAATGTACAGTGCTCATCGATAAAACACAAGGAGGGTAATTCGCGACATGGTTTCCAGATCGCGTGAAATGTCAACAAGACTGATCACACCAGAAAAGGTCCCAAAGTCGAGCGCGGTCTTGCAGACACGTTACTTTTTGGAAAGTCTCTTGTCAAATGTTTGTTTTCTGTCTGCGCCTAGTTTTTCGGCACATCAGTTCTTTAATACTTCTTTCCGTTCTTTGCATGTCTTGATGTTGTCTGTCCATGTTCATGCCGACGTTGTCAAGTCGCTCTTGGATTCCTGCAATCATAGACAAAAGTGTATCCGTTTGGTCGGGAGTAAAAATGTTCGTCTCTGCTCGGGTGGGGGTACCTCCATAATCTGAAGCATTCGTTGGCCTACTTTCAGCTGCCCGGTTGTTGACTTCATCTGTTGTTGACATTTTATCGCCTTGCGTCTCCTTGCCACGTGCTGCATGGTTGCTAGCCGCTGTAACACTACGGGTCACAACCCGGCCTCGGCCTTTATTGAGCTGCATTCATGTCGCTGTCTTCACGGCGAGTTTCACGTGTTTGTTGGCAGGGGGTAGCGACAGTTTTTTTGTCTGTTTGACGAGTTTGTTTGTCAGTGTCTACACAATTGAAAGTTTCTCTGATTTCAACATCTGGCTGTTGAAAGTCGGAAGAAAACACATCATATATCATGCTCATACTCCCCCATCTTCCTCAGTCTTTGCTTTAGGCGTTGTTGGTCGCGGCGAAGTTGTGAAGGCGACTTTCTTTTCCACTGTCCCTGTGTACTGTGTGTCATGGCGGCGTCACTTTGGCATGCTGTGAGTCGAATGGTAAAAACTGAATTTTGTCCATTGCCGCTAATTTTCCAAGAAGTGACTTTGTTTTTGGTCAGAAGGGTGCACAACAGATCTTGAGCTACGACCGCCGGTGACCTTGAGAGAGAGAGAGAGAGAGAGAGAGAGAGAGAGAGAGAGAGAGAGAGAGAGAGAGAGAGGGGGGGGAGAGAGAGGGAGACGGAGAGAGAGAGAGAGAGAGAGAGAGAGAGGGAGACGGAAAGAGAGAGGGGGGGAGGGAGTGGGCTTTGCTGAGTAGTACACGAGCTCAAGATACAGATAGGGACAGACACACACAACCGAGACACCTTATCCGTATTTTTTACAAAGGAGGGCAAAGGGAATTTGGTTCTTGATAATCCGGACCCCGAAATGGAAACCGATGAGAGAGTGTAAGATTCGGCAAGATAAAGACTCTGCACCTAATAAAAAGTAAACCTCCCAGAAAGTGTTCCATTACCTTGGTTGTTGTAGAAGAAAACTAAGTGACAGTCATGATGGTAGCTGCGAGTGTGATTGTACCAATAATAATTATGACAGAAACTGTTGGGGATTTTGACGCAGTGTCTGATCTTGCCCTATCTTGCTACTTGGCGAATCTATTCCGTCTTATCCTTTTGACCTGATGAAGGGGGTCCCTGTATAGATTGCGGTAGAAACCGGAAAAAAGGAACTAGTGGTGACAAATTTGTAAAAAGGTCTGTAGCCTGGTCTGGTCAAATATCTCCCAGGCTATACGCTGGAAGATAGCTACGCTGGAAGATATTTGGTCTGGTTTCATTTAACTCATTTAACTCATTTAACTCATAACATTTTATTCATCCAACAAAGGAAATTAAATTGGTCATCAGCACATATAGGTCATTAATTAATAATTATAAAAGAAGAAGAGAAGAAAATTTATAAAACCCATGATAACAAAAAAATATCTAAAGTAATATATTTACAACTACAATACGCTTTTTACTTGCACACTTGACACACCGACACACCAACACACATGCATACATACCTACATACATACCTACATACATACCTACATACATACATACATACATACATACATACATACATACATACATACATTCCATGTTAAAGTGTAGCAACCCATCGAGCCCACTTGAAAGTGGTAAAAACGGGTGCATTCTTGATGGAAAAAGTAAACACCAGTCCAAGGACATACATTCTAAATATAAATCAAATAACCACACTGCTGTGTAAAAAAAGGTATGACGAAAAAAAAGAAAACCAATCAAAAATAACTTTTCGCCGTCAGTGAGGCAAGCAAAAACGAGCATTCAGTCATGATCAGCATGAGAGAGAGAGAGAGAGAGAGAGAGAGAGAGAGAGAGAGAGAGAGAGAGAGAGAGAGAGAGAGAGAGAGAGAGAGAGAGAGAGAGAGAGAGAGAGGGTGATGATGATGATGGAACTTTATTTTTCAATGATAGAGGTTTAAGGCTACGCCTTTTCTTACAACCGGTCTTTACTTCTAATACAAATGTCTAATAAATGATAAACAAGTAAAGCAACATGACAAATAAACAAATTAAACGAACGACCCAGCAAACAATCGACAAGTAAGCAAACAAGCAAATAAACACAAACGACAAAATGACAAAGTAAGCAACATACAAATCAAAAGCGAAACATGCAACATGTTAATTGAGGTTACACATGTAAAGTGATCGACGGTAAAATTCACACAATACCAATGTTTACACTAATGCTTACAATGATTATATGGTGTAAATGATGAAGATGATGATGATGATGATGATGATGATGATGATGATGATGATGATGATGATGATGATGATGATGATGGAAAATCGCAACATAAATTCCACATAATACATGTAATAAAGAACATATTTTTTTGTAATTCAGAGAGAGAGAGAGAGAGAGAGAGAGAGAGAGAGAGAGAGAGAGAGAGAGAGAGAGAGAGAGAGAGAGAGAGAGAGAGAGAGAGAGAGAGAGAGAGAGAGAGAGAGAGAGAGATAAAAAGAGAGAGAGAGAGAGAGAGAAATGGAGAGAGAGAGAGATGGAAAGAGAGAGAATGAGAATGGGAGACAGCCAAAGACGGGCAGGCAGACGACCGGCAGATTGACAAAGAAACGATAACAAAAAAGACTTCTCTTTCGTAAAGGGGAGAAGAAGCAAACAAGAACAAGAGTGAAGAGATAGTTAGGTCCCGATTTCTTATAAAAAAAAAATGCAACAAAAAGTAAAGCCATATGATTCAAATTACTAATTAGTGCTACTCATTATTTTTAACGCGCTAACTTTTCCCATAGCTACGAGCTTCCTCTTTTTGTTTCTTACAGCATAGTTTGTGCAGCAAAATACAAACTTCTCGTCCGAGATGACCCAAGATTTGTTTCCTATTCATGTTAATTTTTTTTATTTCATTTTTAGTTTATTGTCCAGACAAACATGACAATAAACAGTTAGAGTCCGCATGAAATGCGACCTTTTTCGTGACAGACAACCATTCAGTAAATCTGTTCTAGCATATAAAGGCCATGACCTGAAACTAGTTTTTCACAGAAAGTAGTAAGCGTGATGCTTTTTGGTATAACTGGACTGTAAGGACTGGGTGGCCGAGTGGTAACGCACTTGCGCTCGGAAGCGAGAGGTTGCGAGTTCGACCCTGGGTCAGGGCGTTAGCAATTTTCTCCCCCCTTTCCTAACCTAGGTGGTGGGTTCAAGTGCTAGTCTTTCGGATGAGACGAAAAACCGAGGTCCCTTTGTGTACACTACATTGGGGTGTGCACGTTAAAGATCCCACGATTGACAAAAGGGTCTTTCCTGGCAAAATTGTATAGGCATAATTATATTAAAAAATGTCCACCAAAATACCCGTGTGACTTAGAATAATAGGCCGTGAAATGTAGGATATGCGCCGAAATGGCTGCGATCTGCTGGTCGATGTGAATGCGTGATGTATTGTGTAAAAAAATTTCATCTCACACGGCATAAATAGATCCCTGCGCCTTGAGTCCGAGTCTGGAGATACGCGCGCGATATAAGACTTCATAATAATAGTTATGTGTCTAAGTGGAAAATGCTCGTATCCCATGTAAAAGCTTGTACACATATGTGGTGTTGTATATGGTTGTACTGACACAAAAGAAAGTATCTTTGAAACAAAAATCCTGGATGGGTTTATGGAAGCAGAGTTTTTGAAAGAGCAGGGGGCAAAACCGGTATACCTGGCAGACAGAAGTGCTCAGCCGAGCAAAGATCTTCTACTGCTACGCTAAGATTAGCGTAGCAGTAGAAGATCTTTGAGCCGACTCAGTGGCAAAAACTGCGTCTTTAAAGTGTCTTTAAAACAAAATATTACGTAACAGCTGCAGACACCGATTTGACCTCTATGTATCGTGACCATTGCGCATTGCGTGTAGGGACAAAACGATTTTAGAGAAAATAATAATACGACATGTTCTGCTGATTCCCGGAGAATGACTGGAAAAGTGAGATGATTCGATTGAACATACGCACGACAAACGCATGTAAATATGTTTGCCTATCACAAGACAAAAGGCCAATTTTCGTTCCATATGATTTTGTTTAAACTGTTTTTCTTTTCTTTGTTAATATGCACTGTTTCTTTACTTGCTTTGGGCATCTGTAAAAACAAACAAACAAGGGTCATGGAGTAAAATTAAACGAACTCAAATAAGATGAAAACAAGAGGCGAAGCCTTCAAGGCTCACGTAAGAAATCGACAAACAGTAACACAAACTCAATCACTCCGTCACACACACACACACACACACACACACACACACACACACACACACACACACACACACACACACACACACACACACACACACACACACACACAGTAAGCATAGGTGAAACTGTGCAAGAAAGCGAGACCCTGGATCTGCCAAGTAGTCTCGGCCCGCTCACAATAACAATGACCGAGACTTTCAGTAATTCCTTTGCGTGACGTCTAACCCTCTTACGTCATAATGTGACGTCTTCAAATAGTTTCTATCACACACGTCAAACACTTTTGACCGAGACTGACGTAATCCATAGACTCGGAAATGTTAAAGTTTCTATCACACACACACACACGCTCGCACAGACAGACAAAGTTTATCATCGCATAGGCTACACTTACGTGAGCCAATAAAACGAAGTAAAACAAAATGTAATAAAAGTGAACGGCTCAGATCATGGGTGAAATTGACACCACCAGATTAAAATGCTCATTTTAAAGTCATCCGTTTGAATTAAAAGGAAACAAAGCATACCACACTGCTTAGTTTGAAACGAACAAAAACGAAATGAAAGGAACCAACAACATTGTTTTGTGTGTGTGGATTTTAAACACATTTTATTCACAAAACACGGCAGAAAATGGCGACTGATTTGTTGCACAGCGACAGTACACTTTTTAAACCCAGGCCAGTACTTTCATCAATGACAGAAGAAAGCAATGGAGGCCTGCATACTACAGTCTTATTGTTCTTTTATGTGCCTGAGGGATAAAATGCTGCAGTAAACTGACTTTTAAGATGTCATTGCACTCGGAAGATTTGTCTTCCGCTAATAACTTTGGTGTCACACGTTATGGGCAAACTTGAGGCAGGTCGCATTCTTGCAAAATATCATTAAGGTATTAGAACACACCTGACAGTACGCTGGAGTAGCCTCCCTTCCCGGATTTAGAACGCGTTTCGTGTCGTAACAGATTATCCACTTATTAGCCATATCCGTATGCAAAATAATGAAATAAACATTAGGAAATGTCAGAAGTTTACAACTATCGACATTCTCTATCAGTGCAATACAAAACAATCGTTAGAACTTGCATTTACGACATGTCGTGCGTGAGAACGTGTCACTGTAAACAAGCACTTCTTGCCTGGCTGAAGAACCATACGAGTCAATCTAAAACAGACAAGTAATGGAAAGCAGTCTGCGGATAAACATAACAAACTGCTGATGAAAAAGTGTGTTCGTCCCTGCTCAGGATAAAAGACATTGGACTGATGACAATAACGTGGCAGCGTTCACGCGAACAGATTTTTTTCAGATTATCGCTTCTACATTTTATTGCACGTACTTGGGGCAGATCGACATTTCACACTGGAAGATGACAAATTGGTCTTGTGAGTTGAGAACCACATGTTCTTTGCCGACAGAAATCACGATGGGACAAGATGCAGATTGTGTTGAAGAGATGTTTGCAGATTATCGCATCTACATTTTATTGCTCAGATCAACGCACGAAGTTGGGGTAGATCTGAATTTCGCAATGCCGGAAGACGACAAATCGGTCTTTTGAGTTGAGAACCACGTGTTCTTTGGCGGCAGAAATCACTATGGGACAAGATTAGGATTGTGTTGAGGAGGTTAATACTGACTGACTTTAGATGAAGAGTTCCTAGACCTGGTTTTTCTAGAGAGGCATTATGATGATATCCTGTGTTTCTTGGTGACAACGCGCCAGAATCGCACGAAGATCGAACTCTCGAAGAAAACAAGTTTATCGCTGAACATCGGAAATGTGAAAGTATTACTCTTCCTGTCTGATCAGTCTCCCCGTTAAATCTACAGGCTACATTATTTATCAGGTAACTTACCAAACCGGAGTGTGTGTGTGTGTGTGTGTGTGTCAGTGTCAGTGTGTGTGTGTGTGTGTGTGTGTGTGTGTGTGCCGGATTACCACCATTAACGCACCCTTTTGGACTTTTCTACGTAACCTTACTATGCCTGCTGTGACATTCACGAGGATTATTGTGATTCTTGGACAATCGTGTGCCTGTGCTGGACTTGCAGGAAGACAAACGGCGTCGGAACGTATTATACGTGCTGCCAAGTGTGCATGCCCAGAGCGCAGTGTGAACCGAGAGTGAATGTGTCATTGTGTGGAAGTTTTGCTCGATTGATTTATTCATGATTTAATTTGCCTTTTGGTTCAATAGAAAAATCTGTGTACGTTATACTTTGTATTTTGTGGTGTGATTCGCCCGAGTGCGAGACCCCCATCCCCGAACGCCTCTGTGGGTAGAATTGTATAATTGTGTGAGTAACGTGAGTGTGTAGATGAGAATGTGTAGATGATAATGTGAAAGTTGCTTTGGACCCAGACACACACAGCAGACTTCAACGCAACAGCTAAGTTTCAGCCTGACAAAGAAATTCGAGTGACACAGCTAAGGGCTGTACTTGTTATTTCTCTATTAAAACAAATGTTTCAAGATCTTTAGGCCAATAAAAAATAAATTGTCTGTTTCTAATAACATGGGTAAACAAAATAGGGTAGGTAGGTAGGGATTTTTAATTTTTTTTGCCAGGATAGAATTCTTCAAAATAACTAAATGACACAAAGAGACAAGACTCGCTATAGATAAATTTATTAAAAAAAAAGTAAAAAATGTGACAAAGAATATAAAATGATTGTTTTACCTGGTCTGGAATCTTCAGTAGTAATTGCATAAAAAAAAGTCTGATATATATATATTTATCAATTATCATGTTAACTTTTTCTTAAAATGGGTGCGCTAAATCCTAGTCTGTTTGTTTTTAATGGACTAAGCAATCCTTGTACTGACAGAAAATATGTATTTTAAAAATGTCCAGTTGCAAATTACTTATTTTTCTAATTGGAAGAGAATATACACTCTTTTGTGTTCAAATGGGTAGGGGGCAGGGGTGGTAAAAGGATCACAGTTCAAGATTGTGCGCGACAAGAGGTGTGTTTCTTTTAACTGTGATAAAGAGCGACAACTCAACTTGGTATCTAACACTATTTCTGAACACTGTAACCACTTTAGCACTTTTAATTTATTTTTTCTGACTTTAGCACTTTTAATTTATTTTTTCTGTCTTCCAAACTTCTTCTTCTTCTCCTCCTCTTCTTCTTCGTTCATGGGCTTAGACTCCCACGTTCACTCATGTTTTTAGCACGAGTGGATTTTACGTGTATGACCGTTTTTACCCCGCAATTTAGGCAGCCATACGCCGCTTTCGGAGGAATTCCAAACTTCTAATTCAGCTTCAAAAAATGAGAAAAAAAAGGTGTTTTTTTAATTCAACAGTTAAATCACTATGTTGGATATTCTATTTTGCTTCCCTATTTATCTTAAGTTTTTGATCATCTGATTACCTTGCTTTCCTATTTGTAAGATAATATGCACTCTTTTCTGAAAAATAGGTAGGGGGTGGGGGTAGTAAAAGCATCAAAGTTCAAGATTTTGCGCGACAAGAGGTGTGTTTCTTTTAACTGTGATGAAGAGGGATAACTGAACTTGGTATCTAACACTATTTCTGAACACTGTAACCACATTAGCACTTTTAATTTTTTTTCTGTCTTCCAAGCTTTGAATTCAGCTAATAAAATGAGTAAAAAAGTGGTTTTTTCTGAATTCAACAGTTAAATTACTATGTTGGATGTTCTATTTTGCTTCCCTATTTCTGTTCTGAAGTTTTTGATCAACTGACTACCTTGCTTTTCTATTTGGAAGACAATATGCACTCTTTTCTGAAAAATGGGTAGGGGGTGGGGGAAGTAAAAGCATCACAGTTCAAGATTTTGCACGACAAGAGGTGTGTTTCTTTTAACTGTGATGAAGAGGGATAACTAAACTTGGTATCTAACACTATTTCTGAACACTGTAACCACTTTAGCACTTTTAATTTATTTTTTTCTGTCATCCAAGTTTTGAATTCAGCTTACAAAATGAGTAAACAAGTGTGTTTTTTCTGAATTCAACAGTTAAATCACTCTGTTGGGTGTTCTTTTTTGCTTCCCTATTTCTGTTCTGAAGTTTTTGATCATCTGATTACCTTGCCTTTCTATTTGGAAGATAATATGCACTCTTTTCTGAAAAATGGGTAGGGGGTAGGGGTAGTAAAAGCATCACAGTTCAAGATTTTGCACGACAAGAGGTGCGTTTCTTTTAACTGTGATGAAGAGGGATAACTCAACTTGGTATCTAACACTATTTCTGAACACTGTAACCACTTTAACACTTTTAATTTATTTTTTGCTGTCATCCAAGCTTTAAATTCAGCTTATAAAATGAGTAAACAAGTGGTTTTTTTCTGAATTCAACAGCTAAATCACTCTGTTGGGTGTTCTTTTTTGCTTCCCTATTTCTGTTCTGAAGTTTTTGATCATCTGATTACCTTGCCTTTCTATTTGGAAGATAATATGCACTCTTTTCTGAAGAATGGGTAGGGGGTAGGGGTAGTAAAAGCATCACAGTTCAAGATTTTGCGCGACAAGAGGTGCGTTTCTTTTAACTGTGATGAAGAGGGATAACTCAACTTGGTATCTAACACTATTTCTGAACACTGTAACCAGTTTTGCACTTTTAATTTATTTATTTCTGTCTTCCAAGCTTTAAATTCAGCTAATAAAATGAGTAAAAAAGTGTTTTTTTTCTGAATTCACCAGTTAAATCACTATGTTGCATGTTCTATTTTGCTTCCCTATTTTTGTTCTGAAGTTTTGATCATCTGACTACCTTGCTTGTCTATTTGGAAGATAATATGCACTCTTTTCTGAAAAATGAGTAGGGGGTGGGGGTAGTAAAAGCATCACAGTTCAAAATTTTGCGTGACAAGAGGTGTATTTCTCTTAAAATTTGTGAAGAGGGATAACTCAACTTGTTATTTAACACTATTTCTGGACACTGTAACCACTTTAACACTTTTAATTTATGTTTGACTGTGTTCCATGCTTCAAATTGGGCTTCAAAAATGGATACATGAGGGTTTTTTCCCAAATTCACCTGTAAAATCACTATGTTTGATGTTCTATTTTGCTTCCCTATTTCTCTTCTTCAGTTTCTGATCATCCGATTGTTTTTTTGTTAACATATTCACAATACAATATCACAATTTCTTCAGTAGGGTTTGCGTGAAAAAATCTCATACCTATGCTCAAACTTCAGTCGCTATCTCAAAATTTTGCGCGACAAGCTCTATTCATTTTGTTTTTTTCTGATAAACAAAACACTGAACTAACATAAAAACAAACCTTTAAAACTGCCTAACCACTTTGAAATATGGCCTCAGGTGTGAACTCCAGCCTTAACAACAAAGAAAAGTCATTTTTAGCATAGAAATAGAAAAGCTTTACCATAATAATGTGTTTTAAAAAAGAAAAACATTATAGTGTCGGCAGAACACGACTCTCGTTAAGTCAAATGAGTTTCGTGTCACATCGTTATGGGCGGAAGATTGTGTTCAAACGCTGTAGTAGACGAATATTGTTTTGAAAAATTGCTGTCTGTATCATAATTAGCGCCCATAGACTTTTGATGCACCAAATATTGTGTGAAAATATGACGTAATTGAGAGCGTGACCTCATAGTTCGTTCCGTCAAATTTATCAAACCTGTTATGGGCGTGAGATTTTGTCAGTGATGTTCTTGTTTTGGACTTTTGCGCTGTCCTAATGAAGCTGGAACAAATCCAAAGGTAAGAAATGTTTCTTCTATTGTATCCAAAGTCATTGGTTGGAACTGAATTCTATTAAATACGTTTCAGCACTTGGAAATACGTGATTTGTAATGTTCTGTGATTCCCGAATTCGTGGCCGTCAAAGTAATGAGGTCTGTTAGTTAACTTTTTGGTGTTTTTCTTAAGCTTAAAAGCTGTTGCGTTTATTTGTCATGATGTCAACACATGAATTGTCTTCCGCGTGCAGGAACGGATGAGCACAGCCACATCAAACGTCGGTTTGTGTATGTGCCTGCAGAAGATGTGAACAGGCACAGGCCAGAGCGGACAGGGACAAAGCCACTGAAGAACACCCAGAGACTTCACTGCGTGAAGAGAATCCAACCTTTCGTGGTTGCAACACGAGAGCGCTCTTGTTTTTGCCAGGGCTGCCAAGAAGATGCTGACTGTGAAAATGCTGAAATTGCTGGAGACTGGAACGTGTCGCTATTTGCACCTCCAAGACGGAGACAAGCACGGGCAGACCAGCCAACGGCCCCCGGACACGCTTCGCCTGTGCAGCTACCACAGCAGCCAGCTGCGCCCGTACACCTGCCAGATCAGCCAGCTACGCCCGGACACCTGCCAAATCAGCCAGCTACGCCCGGACACCTGCCAGATCAACTAGCGACGCCCGTACACCTGCCACATCAGCCCGGACACCTGCCACATGAGCCAGCTACACCCGGACACCTGCCACATCAGCCAGCTACGCCCGGACACCTGCCAGATCAACCAGCGACGCCCGTACACCTGCCAGATCAGCCAACAACGCCCAGACACCAGCCAGATCAGCCAGCTACGCCCGTACACCTGTCACATCAGCCAGCTACGCCCGCACACCTGCCAGATAAGCCATCTACGCGCGTTCACCTGCCAGATCAGCCATCGACGCCTCAACAGCTGCCAGACCATCCAGCAAAGAGGTAGACCTAAAGACTTTAACATGAATTGTAATAATGTAAATATTTCATAAGACTAAAACTGGTTGCAATTGCACACACTGGTTTCACTATAATTATTTTAAAATCGTATGTACAGAATCTATATTGATCACTCTCATTCACATGCACCAAGAATACTTTTTTCAACAAAAGAATGAGGAATTCAAAATTTGAATAAAATACTAAAGCCAGTTCACACACTCTGACACAGATTTTCTTTTTAACAGGGAACTCAAGATTGGGGACTACGTGTGAGCCTACCTGTTGACTGTCAATAGGATTGCAGCCAAGGGAAAGCATTGTGTTGCAGTAGTAAGTTTTGATTGAGCGCATTAATGCATAGCACAACACTACACGGTGTGATAATTTCACAATCACTTTTTTCAATTTATTGATAGCTAGTACTGTAATAGCATATTACTTAGTGTAGCACGCAATAACTGATACTGTCATCATTTTCACGAGTTTTCATTCACAAACACCTGGGAAATAAATCTTATGTTCCCGATGCAATAAATCCCTGGTTACCATAGTTGCAGGAAGCGGGCTATACATGGATGATCAAAAGCAAACCCAATAGAAACGCTCGGGGATTCTTCGGCTCTTTGCATTGGCGTTTCACCAGACCTAGACAGACGACACTACTTTGCAAAGTTCCCAAAAACGAACTGGCAAACTGGCACAAGTAAACGAAAAACAAAACTACTTCATGAAAGGTCATAAATTCATCACAAACAAATGAAACCTAGTGATACGCTTTGTCTTCGTACAAGGTCATGGAGTGCGTGTATCCGTGTTTCGATACACAGACGTTCAGAGAAACAGGAACGTCAAGTTCAAGTCAAACCAATTGATCCCTGACACACACATTTTGACCCGTGCACAAGACGCTGTATCACTAAACGAAGCGCAAATAAGAAATAATAATAAAAGCAAAGAACAGAGCAACGAGATATGCAAACATCTAACAAAGCCGAGCAAGCTGAATGACAGGTCTAATGAAAAACAAAGAGGCACTGACTAAGTCGGAAACAAGATCGCGATTCTTTCCTTCGCTGCACGACGCACATCTTCTGTGACCTTTGACCCAACGTACCTTGCTTGCACGATGTAAATCTTATGTGCGCTTTGACCAAACGTAGCTTCCACATTCAATCACTAAGCTTAGATATTTACAACTGAAAACCAAGGGGGTGGAATACTGAGAGGAACCTACAGAACTGTGCAACCTGGCATACTTATCCCAACATTTTATGAACTCAAAACACAGAAAGTTGCTTTCACACGCCAACATCTTATAATGTTGTTAAACCGTGTGTACACAAAGATGACATTTTTGTCAAATCATACTTGTGCGTTGACAGAGCTTTTTACGTCATGTATTTGATCTCAACTGTTGACCCGTGATTTGTAGAAATGTAAAACATTTTACAAATCGCGGGGCGCGCGCGTGATTTGTAACCACTGTTTTACAAATCACGTGGCACACCTCGAGATATGTAAAACATTTTTTTTTTTACAAATGACGTAAATGCGCCCGATATTTTCTTGTCATCTCGAAAGTCCAGGGCGGTAATTACGATGTTGAGAATGTTTTTGAGAACTCACGTGGACATGTTTGTGACGGACACACCGACAGACACACACATCTGCGTATCTCGCGCTTCGAAATCGAATTATAGAAAATAATAACATGTGCAGATTTACTCAAACATTTTCATGTGGATTTTTGGCATGGTTGACTGGGATCTGGACAACAAAATAATATTAATACTAATAAAATTAAGAGGCATGTATTACTTTGTGGTTTTAGGTTCGACGTAATTTGTAAATTTTTTTTACATTTTTACAAGTCACAGGTTAACATCAACTTCGATCCATGGTAGTAAATAAACTATACTACCTGCAACGGATTTAGGTATGAGTCGGTACTTATTGTATTTGTTCCAGATCGACAAGCTGGAAGAGGAAGGTGTTCAGGTCCGGTTGATGAAGCGTGTGAGGAGCCGCTACGTTTTCTTGGGATTGGATGGCAAAACCTTCGTGTTCCATGAGGAAATTGTCAAGAAAATGTCTACAGTATTAGCAGAATAGATTCAAAGGGCAAATATTTTTTGATTGACCTGCACCGAATCACGCTTTGCCCTACAAAGTCCAGAAGATGTGGGTCTTGTACGACCCATACTTTCTAACTGTGACAGGGTGAGCTGCCAACACTCATTCTCATTACTTTATTGTCCCATCGCTGGGAAATTCGGGTCGCTTCCTCCCAGTGGAAAGCTAGCAGCAACGGAGTCGCGCTACCCAGGTGTCTGCGTGTTTAGGTGTATTCAGCCACCTGCACTTATGGCAGAATGACCAAGGTCTTTTACGTGCCATTGTGATGACACGGGGGTGGGACATGGCTTCCGTCTCTGGGTCTGCACATAAAGTTGACCCGTGTCCGTCCCGGCCCGAATTCGAACCTGCGACCTTTCGATCACAAGTCCAGTGCTCTATCAACTGAGCTACCGGGCATAGAGTTATGTTATGTCCGGTCATTTAATTGTTTTTCTCTTTCAGTCCTTATCTAATTATCTCCCCCTGACCCATTGTTTCTGCCTTCAGGATCGCTGTGTTTATTGTAAACTTGGAAGTGTGTCTTAGATGCTGGACCCTGATTGGTTAAT
>NW_027128065.1:0-5446 GCF_037325665.1 Littorina saxatilis
ACTGCTCGGGACCATGTCCATGACTTCGACCGCTTCGCAACGCCTTTGTGACGTCGGATAGTGACGTCACTGTGTTCTAAACTTAAAGTTGATTCAAGATGGACGACAGCTTGTTACCTTGTCGTGTGACCTTGACCTTTGACCGGCGACCTTGAAACTCCTTACGAATGTTGGTCTTGGCAATATGCAAGTTTTCTAAGAGTTTTGAGTCAAAATATGAAGAAATAAGGATTTTACGAGACATTTCCGATTTTGGATTATTAGCGTGAGGCCTTGGATTATAATCCATTCTGCTCCAAAATATACTGACGGAAGGAACATCACCACAGCTATGCTCACACAACATTTTAAATCTGTACGTTCAAAATTACGGCCGTAGTGATGTTGAGAAGTTGAAAGTGGGAGTTGAAAGTGGGAAAACCCCATAAAACACCCAAAGTCAGACGTAGGACTGCGGAGCCGCATTCAAAAAGGGGGCGGGGAGGACCTTTTCAACGGGGAGACCATCTGGGATGCGAGAGGGGGGGGGGGGGGGGGGGCAACATTGCTGTAGGGGGGCCAATCGAAAACGAAGCTTGATCGGTAAAGGCGGACCTTTTTAGAGCTGAAAAAATCCCCCGGAGGCCCCTTTTAGAGCGGGGACTAAACGGGATACTACATCGGATACCTTGTGCAGTGTGAAGTTTCAAGCTTCCGTAGGCCTCTGAAAGAAAAGTAGGGCCTATGCGACCTTTCCCCCCTTGCATGATGGCGATTTGGATATGCGATACTTTCTTTCTTTCTTTCTTTCTTTATTTGGTGTTTAACGTCGTTTTCAACCATTCAAGGTTATTGGATATGCGATACGAAAGGAAGTCGTGATACACTATCTTTGTAGGTCGACTTACTCCTGTTGCATAGAGTCTGTTGAACTATAGGCACCAGTTTGGGGGGGGGGGGGTGTGGTATTGTGTCAAGGTCACACTGTCTTCTACTGTTGCCAGATTGAAAACAGCCACAGGCAGCAGATTTTCAGAGTAGTTCCGTCTTGGAGAGGGGGAGGGGGGAGGGGGGGGGGGGGTAGAAAGCGCACGTGTGTGTCATCGTGACTCGTCAGGTTCTCTTGTTCCTTTGTTTCTCTGACATGAAAAGACGTCAAGGAACACTGGCACAATGTATGCCCTGCACGTGAAGCATGCAGTTGGCGGTCGCTGCTCGTTCACCTCTTCCAGGCGTTATAATCTAAGTTAATTGAATGCAGTCGATCAGACGCGAGTCATGCAGTCCCCTGTCTTTCAATGCATTGTTATGGGAATTGTATGTAGATAAAAGATTTAGGTGCAAAAGCATTAGCAACAACTTGACTGGTGGTCTAATTGTGGTCTGTCACTTGAGAGTACTCAGAAGTCATTAGGAAATGGTCGAGTTAATAGGGTGAAGTGGTTTACACTTTGCCTTGTTCCCCACAGCAGGGTAAACTGACATGGGCAGCTTTGTGTGATTTTAGTGTGCTGTTATTTGGAGTGCCACAAAATATTACGCTATTTTTGTACTCAAACAAAAAAAGCTAAAGTACATTTTCCGTTGGCGCAAAGCTAATTATTTTGTCTGAAGCATGCTTCATTGGTGTCTTTGACTCTATCAGCTGAACATCTGTCTCCTCTGTCCTCCAACATGGATGAGGACTCGGGTTATGTTTGAGTGTCAGGTGGGGTGTGGGATGACGTACTTCGATGCAGACTGATTTTTCAGTATTTCCCTTTCCTCGTCCTTCGGGTGTGCTGCACCATATGTGATGTCAGGGCAACCTGAGTGTTATCCGTCAATGTCAGTTTTTGTTAAAGGCACTGTCCTGTCCGTGCAAACTATCAATATAACTCAGTCCTGGGTTTTGCTCACCGGCCTTTTCACATTTAGCTTGTGCTTCTTTCCTTTGGCAATCAAAAATGACGTGCTTTTAAAAAAGAATGACGTTTCACGACCGACAATCGCAGTGTGACAGGTTTTCGTTGAATATCTGATTCATTCCCATCATTCTGAGATGGCGCCAAGTAAGATGATTTTTCTGTATGCAAAAGTGTAAAGGTTCAGTACATTTCTGTGAAAAAAGTCTGCTCACTATCTCAGATCTGCGCAAGCTTTTGCATGGGATAAGACCATCCCACTACTTAGACACATACCAAAAATGAACACACTGACATTGTACGTTCGGGAGACATATTATCATATCAAGATATATGTGATTTGATTGGATATTCGCCAAACCGAATTCTTGAATATAATGTTGTAAAAGCTGCTGTGTCATTATTCATGAGGAAAAATGTTGTAAATATGACTGATGATGTTTGTATTACCCCACTGTTTAACGGCAAAAATGTGTTAAGTGCCAAAGAATATCGGAAAGAGATTATTAATATGAAAACAGATGTACCATGTTCCGGAGGATTTTGGAAGAGAAAGTTTAATGTAGAAATTGATGAACGTTCTTGGATAGTTGCCCATCAGTCAACACAAGAGACTAGATTAAGAGTTTTACACTGGAAAATTATGCACAACATTTATCCGACCAACATTCTCCTGTGTAAAATGAAAGTAACGGAAACTAATAAATGTAATTACTGTTGTGATGTAACTGATTTCATTGAACACTTCTTTTTTGAATGCCCGGTTGTATACAAATTCTGGAAGTTTATTGAAGAATTTATTTTTCGTACTTTAGAAATTAAGATTGTTTTGAAAGTTAGTGATGTTTTATTTGGTATGCATTTTGTAATGGTGAAAAAGGCAACTATGTATAAATTGAACCACATTATCTTAATCGGAAAGATGTGCGTTAGTATATATAAAAAAACAAATTCGTTTTTACCGTTGGAAAGTATTTTTAATAGGCAGTTACAGATAAGAAGCATTTTTGTGTGAGTGTTCGAAGAACAAAACGTTAAAAAAAAGTTAGCTTGTTGTACTCGATAAGATGTATTTAATTCATTGTATGAGATATTGTTGATTGTTGTTATTTATTTGAATAAAATTGTAAAAAAAAAATAAAAAAAAAAAAAAAAAAAAAAGCTTGCCACTATTATTATTATTATTATTATCTATGTAGACTATATACATAGGTTCTATGTGAATGCTGTGGGCTTTATTGTGTTTTGTATTTTGATAGTTTATTTGCTTATCAAAAAAAAAAAAAAAAAAAAAAAATGAACACACTGACTGCTTCCTTTGCAGAGTTGGAATTCCTTAATGAATTAATTTCGCACATTGACACTAATGGCTTTCAATAAATTAATTCGTACAGAAATTCCCAATCTGCACAGAAATCACCCCGACTGTTGATGTTTGGTATGTGTCCAACTGGAGGGATGATCGTATCCCTGGCAACATCTGGGATGGTGAGCCAAATGGTTGACACGGAAAACACTGTGACTTTAAGAGGGACGAGCAAAGAGCTGTAGGCAGTGCCAACATTTACCCTGATTGATAGGCAGGCCTCACGACAAGTCATAGTTGTTGTTTGTGCGAGCATTATCGTTTGTATTCGTCGCTTTGTGCACACACAGGACTTGTCCCTGGGGTTAAAACCTGACACGGAATGAGAAATGAAAAACCTGCATCAAAGATCCTATGCGTGCGCGGTCGCGTGCCAGTCCATCATTTATGTTTGCATCCAGTAGGTAAAATTACATTTGCCGGATGTGTCACCGACATGGGACAATCGACCTTTGATATGGCATGCACGAAAAAGTGATCCGAGCTGGACGGAAAAGAAGCGCCGGGTCGGGTTGGTTGACATTGAGACTTGATTAAGATTTCAGCCAGCCCGACCCCAGTGCTATGTTCTCAGCCAGTTGGGCCCTTTCTTGTACAGACCACCCCAGGCCTCCCCGAGGAGCTCAGGGCCGAGGTGCACGAGAAAGTTACCAGCCGGGTGGGAGCCAACCGCAGTGTTGGATTGGTTGAAATTGAGATTTGTTGTGATTTCAACGAATCAGATCCCATGCATGGTTTGTTTTCACTGCCTTGTAATAGTAATATTTGCCGTAAATTCATCCTGGTTGCCTAAAATACAACACACAAAAAAGGAAAGAAACCTTGAGAAAAAAAGTGCTATACAAAAAAGCATTTGCGTAAGATGTCGGGACACCCCACGCACGATGCATGAATATTTGTTAAAGACTTGTTGTGTTCTTCGACAAATCGAGGGTTACGAAGCTCCGCCACACGTGACAAACAACGCCAACGTTTATTATGTGAATAGTTCCTCCAACATCCACTCCGGTTACCTCACGGGCTCTCTCGACTCCCAACGCTGCTGTAACACTGCAGGAAGTTGCTAAAGAATACTCGACGCATACGTCATGAATATTTAATGATCTTTAATGGCGTTTCTTTTCCTGCAAATGGACGCTTACCCTGAACATTCTATTGAGATCAATGCGGCTTTTTTCCGGTGCAAACACTAAAATAATGCCTTTAGGAAGTTTGTACCTTGAGTGGTGTTCATTTGTTCGTCTGAACATGGAAAACGGCGGCTGGGTAAACATTCTTTGCCACTTCCAGTTGAAGAACTGTCGGTGCTTTTTTACGACTCCGGTTGTTGTTGTTTTTTTACAGCGGCAAGTATTTACGTAAAGATTATTGTGAAAATAAATATGTTTTAAACAATGGTTATGTCTTTCTGCGAACGAAACACAGCGCCAAGATCAACATATATGTAAAAGACTGTAATTTTTCTAAAAGGTCGTTTTGAAAAGTAGACATTTAGCCTAAGCCAGCACACTTTGTTTTCAACCGTTTGTAAAAATAAGGTCTTTTTGCGTGATGGCAGATCCCTTACATCCTGTGTGACGTTTTAGTTTCTTACATAAATTTGTGTGTGCAATATCTTTGCAATATCGTTTGCAATGTCGGTTTTTTCTCCTATGTTCTTACATTGCCACCCTTTTTATTTTCCTAGGTGTTTTTTTCTAACAGTATTTTTTTTCTTACAGTTTTCTTTCCACCTTCCCCCCCCCCCACCACCCCCAACCATCCCATCTATTTTATTTTGCTGCACTAGACAGTGCATTGAAGTCAGGTGTCTGGAGCAGCGAGAGAGCAAACCAAATGCTCCATGATCCACGCCACTTGAAGTGTTATGTTCAAATTGTTCAGTGACGATTCCTGGTTGCCAGCTTTTGTGCCGTGGTATCAGGCATGTTCAAGTATTGTGTGAAGAAACAGCTGTTCGTCTCACAAAAGTGCTTATCGCGTGTATTGACAAATGAAAAGAACCAACTGTTCGGTTCTAAAACATGTGTATTGACAAACGAAAAGAAACGACTGTTCCGCAGCCGCTCCAAGACATACTCATTCCGGATGGGCAAAGCAAACACTTGTGTGAAAAATGCACTCTCTTGTGAGAGTATCTAAACACGATACCAGACATGTTTCAGTGCGAAACTAGCCAGTGGAAAAATACTTACCT
>NW_027128066.1:0-8167 GCF_037325665.1 Littorina saxatilis
GAGAGAGAGAGAGAGAGCGAGCGAGCGAGAGAGACAGAGACATAGACGGAGAGACAGAGACATAGACAGAGAGACAGAGGCATAGACAGAGAGACAGAGACAGAGATAGAGAGATACAGCGAGAGAGAGAGAGAGAGAGAGAGAGAGAGAGAGAGTGAGACAGAGACAGACACAAACAGAGTGAATTGTATAAACAGGCAGACAGAGATATAGGCAGACAACGAGACAGAGAGATTCATGCCGTAATATACCTGTTGGTAGTTCGCTTCAAGATAAACATTCGACGTTGTTGTTTTCTTCTTTTTCTTCTTTTTCTTCTAATTCTTCCTCTTCTTCTTCTTCTTCTTCTTCTTCTTCTTCTTCTTCTTCTTCTTCTTCTTCTTCTTCTTCTTCTTCTTCATCTTGTTGTTGTTGTTGTTGTTGTAGTTGCAGTAGTAGTTGTTGTTGTGTTTGTTCTTGTTTATGTTGTTATCATTAAAATAAATCTAAATAACAAAGTGACTGTGGTAAGATGAACAAAGTATATAACATCCTATAACCAGTGCTCTCCCCTGTATTTTCTTTCCGTTGCCAGAGTTCTCCTCCATCTTCTTGTCCAACCTTGTCCTTGTTCGTTCCGTCAGTGTTGCTTTTGCTTTTTGTTACATTTAGTCAAGTTTTGACTAAAATTGTTTTAACATAGAGGGGGAATCGAGACGAGGGTCGTGGTGTATGTGTGTGTGTGTGTGTGTGTGTGTGTGTGTGTGTGTGTGTGTGTGTGTGTGTGAGTGTGTGTGTGTGTGTGTGTGTGTGTGTGTGTCTGTCTGTCTGTCTGTCTGTGCGTGTGTGTGTGTAGAGCGATTCAGACTAAACTGCTGGACCGATCTTTGTGAAATTTGACATGAGAGTTCCTGGGAATGATATCCCCGGATTTTTTTTAATTTTTTCAATAAATACCTTTGATGACGTCATATCCGGCTTTTTGTAAAAGTTGAGGCGGCACTGTCACACCCTCATTTTTCAATCAAATTGATTGAAATGTTGGCAAAGCAATCATCGACAAAGGCCAAACTTTGGTATTGCATTTCAGCATGGTGGCTTAAAAACTAAGGAATGAGTTTGGTCATTAAAAATTGGAAACTTGTAATTAAAATTATTTTTTTATTAAACGATCCAAAAACAATTTCATCTTATTTTTCGTCATTTTCTGATTCCAAAAACATATACATATGTTATATTTGGATTACAAACAAGCTCTGAAAATTAAAAATATAAAAATTATGATTAAAATTAATTTTCGGAAATCGATTTAAAAACAATTTCATCTTATTCCTTGTCGGTCCCTGATTCCAAAAACATATAGATATGATATGTTTGGATTAAAAACAAACTCAGTAAGCTAAAAAGAATAGACATACAGAAAAGCGTGTTATCCTGCTCAGCGCGACCACTACCGCACTATTCTGCATGGCTTGTCGATTTCACTGCCTTTGCCACGAGCGGTGGACTGACGAAACTACGAGTATGTGGTCTTGGTGAAAAAAGCAGTGCGTTCAGTTTCATTCTGTGAGTTCGACAACTTGACTAAATGTTGTTATTTCGCCTTACGCGACTTGTTTTTCGTTTTTGTCTGTTTCCTGATGAAGCTTTTATAAGCAAAAAATCGTATTATTGTGCTGTCCTTGTATCGGTGAGTACAGAATTCTTTGTTTTTCATCATTAAAATACCTTTTTTTTTGGTAGTGGTTTTTTTCTTCTTGTTGGGTCTTAACGATGCCCTTGGAACATAAATGAGAACGCAGTTTTTATATAAGACTTAAAAGTGGAGCACATTTTCAAAATAAAAGGCCGTCCCGTATATACAAACAGTCCATACTTTCTAAAAACATCAATAACATGTTTCTAAATGCCATTCCTGGTGTTGCCTCCAAACACGCTCATCAGAATGCAATTCCCTCTTGACCATCAATCTGGAATCTAAAGGTCACGTGTCTTTCCCATGATGTTTTGCCAAGGGGTAGGGGTGTGTGGGATGGTTGTTGTTTTTCAGAGACCTTGTATCACCAAATTCGAACCAACAGGGAAAAAAAACGTCAGCAAATCTCTGTATCAAAGTAGACTTTGGTTTTTGCCGTGAACATGGCCACGGATTTCTTGTTGCATACATTGTGGGGTTTTGTTTGGTTTGTTTTTTTGGTAATGTCTATATTGTCAAATAAGTTTCTTTCACGTTGAATGGTTGGTGTACAAGCAACTGGGCCGATTTGTTAATGTGTGACATCGATGTCAAATAGACCCCTAGAAACGTGCATACGATTCTCAACGTGCGAGGTGGACTGAGGCTCTTGAAAATAAAGAATCTCACTTTTTCGTTCAGACATACAGACACGCGTACACTAACGCACACAGACACAGATACACGAAGTGGTTTGAAACAAGTTTACGCTGTCCCAAAGTTTCTGATGTCCAAAAGTACTCTCGAACCTACAAGGATTACACTATTTCAGAGCTATTACGAATGTTTCAGATCAATTAATTTAAAGCAAATAGGTAAGAGCAAAACAAGAGCCAAATGAAAACAAAAACACAGTTATATTAAATTAAATCTTCAGATAACCTTGTGTGACCTTTCTTCTGACTCACTTGTCTTTTTCTTGTGTGCTCTTTTCTCAAAGTTCTGTAAATTATACTACGCGACAGACAGAGTGGGTGTTTTCATTTATTCCTTATATTCAAATATACCTTTGTTCCACAAAGATAGTCTACTTGTGTCTGTCCCAGTGTCCTCTTTCGTTTATACTTTTGATTAAACCTTTTCGACTGGTGCGTTTCTTTGCTTTTGTGCATCAGCTGATCGCATGTTGTCCTCTGAGTCGTGTTCGTTCTCTAGTTCTCTTTTCTCATTCTTCTAGATCTGTTATCCTTTTCTTTTGCTCTGTGTTTCATTTATATCTTGTTGCTCTCTGTTTATCCTCCTTTGATGAACTGTCTTCGCTTTCTTGTTCTTAACTCATTGTCTCCCAGGTACGGATATATCCGTACCCACTCATATGGCTCTATCTGGCCAGGTAGGGATATATCCGCTCAGACTGTTAGCTTCATTCGCTTCTTGTAACGTCCATCTAACGCCTGCATTCCAGTGTGTTGATACAGTTACTACACAGTTTTTACAATTCTGAGTGACCTGCTGCAGCACAGCTGGTCTCGGCTAAAAACTTTGGTCAACATAGGTGGGGTAGAAAGTGTTAAATATATGTACTCTGCCTGTTCGATTCCTCTTCCTCTCCCGCACTAGTTTTTTTTACAATCTTTTGTTATCCCCCTTCTGTTTATCCCTCAAATGATCTGCTTTTTGTCTTCGCTCTCATGTTCTCCCGTTTCACTCTCACTGTTTATCTTCTTGCCCTTCCCTCAACAGTACTTTGAATAAATCCCTGCGCCTTGAATATGTGCGCGATATAAATTAGGCTACATATAAAAAAAATCCCTGCGCTTAGAACTGTACCCACGGAATACGCGCGATATAAGCCTCATATTGATTGATTGATCTACTTTCTTCTTCTCTTTCTAAGTACCCCCTTCTCCTCCTCCTTCAGAGCAATGTTCCAACAGTCTTTTTCTTCTTCTTCTCTTCCACGTTCGACCTTTCTTCCTTCTTCACACTAATCCTTCCTTTTCCCCTCCCTGCTTCCCCTCCTCTTGCTCAGTACCTTCTACTCCTCGTCATTCGCACTAGCACAGTTTTCTCCAACTGTTCTTGTCTTCCGCGGTACATCCTCTTCCACCATGTACCACGCCATGTCTCTTTAACAGTACTATTTCCTCCTCTTCTCCTCCTCTTCTTCCCTTCCTACTCATTCTCTTCCATAACACCATGTCTCTTTAACAGTACTATCTCCTCCTCTTCTCCTCCTCGTCTTCCCTTCCTACGCATCCTCTTCCATAACACCATGTCTCTTTAACAGTACTATCTCCTCCTCTTCTCCTGCTCGTCTTCCCTTCTTAATCATTCTCTTCCATAACACCATGTCTCTTTAACAGTACTATCTCCTCCTCCTCTTCTTCCCTTCCTAATCATCCTCTTCCACAACACCATGTCTCTTTAACAGTACTATCTCCTCCTCTTCTCCTCCTCTTCTTCCCTTCCTAATCATCCTCTTCCACCACGCCATGTCTCTTTAACAGTACTATCTCCTCCTCTTCTCCTCCTCTTCTTCCCTTCCTAATCATCCTCTTCCATAACACCATGTCTCTTTAACAGTACTATCTCATCCTCTTCTCCTCCTCGTCTTCCCTTCCTACGCATCTTCTTCCACAACACCATGTCTCTTTAACAGTACTATCTCCTCTTCTTCTCCTCCTCTTCTTCCCTTCCTAATCATCCTCTTCCATAACACCATGTCTCTTTAACAGTGCTATCTCCTCCTCTTCTCCCCCTCGTCTTCCCTTCCTAATCATCCTCTTCCACAACACCATGTCTCTTTAACAGTACTATCTCCTCCTCTTCTCCTCCTCGTCTTCCCTTCCTACGCATCCTCTTCCATAACACCATGTCTCTTTAACAGTACTATCTCCTCCTCTTCTCCTCCTCTTCTTCCCTTTCTACTCATCCTCTTCCGGAATTCTTCCTTATCCTCGTCGTGTTTTACTTTTTCCTTCACAGTACAACCTTCTTCTAGCTCGTCTTCCACATTACCTCCTTCCCATCTACAGCAATACTTCTTCCCTTTCTCTTCCACCCTCTCCTCCTCCTCTTCCGTACTGCAGCCTCTCCATCCTCTTCCACAGTACTTCCACTTTCATCTTCAATAATACTGTCTCTCTTTCAGTTTTCAGACTCTCTTCTTCCTTTTATTCACTACAGTCTCTTTCCTACTATCCCACAGTACTTCCTCTCTATCATCAATTATACTTCCTTCCTTTAATGTTCACCCTCACCTCCACCTCTACTGTGTGTGTACAGTATCTTCATCTTCCACAGTACTTCCTCTCTATCATCAATTATACTTCCTTCCTTTAATGTTCACCCTCACCTCCACCTCTACTGTGTGTGTACAGTATCTTCATCTTCCACAGTACTTCCTCCGCATCTTCAACACTACGTCCGCCCATTGTCGTCCTCCCTCTTATCCTCCTCGTAAACAGTACGGCCTCTGGTCCCACATTACTTCTTTCTCTTCAACAGGGCTTCTTTCTCCTTTACTTCTACAATGACTCATACTTTTCCTCTTTTCCTCACTCGCCTCACCCTCTTCTATTCCTTCTTCTTCTTCCGTTCCATAATCCTTATGTGTCCATGGACTAGCTTTTTCTTCTTCCACAGAATCTCTCTTCCGCCTCCTCCTCCTCCTCTTATTCCACACATCCCTTCTTCTATCTCCCCTACAATGATTCCTCTTTCCCTCACCTCTTCTACCCCTTCTTCCTTTTTCAATACCGTAATCTTTCTCTTCCACGGTATAGCTTTGTCCTCTTCCACGTAACCCATCTTCCACCTTCTCCTCCTCTTCCATACTACCCCTCGTCCACCTCTCCCTTTTCTTCCAAGAATCCCCTCTTCCACATTCTCCTCCTCTTCCATTCATCTCCTCTTCCACCTCCTCTACAATGATTCCTCAGCTTCCTCTTTCTCTTACTCGCCTCATCCTCTTCTACCCCTTCTTCCTTTTTCAATACCATACTCTTTCTCTTCCACGTTATAGCTTTGTCCTCTTCCATACATCTCCTCTTCCACACATCCCATCTTCCACCTCCTCCTGCTCTTCCACGTCCTGTTCCTCTGCCTTAACCTTGGACCTCCGCTTCCACAGACACCCTCTTTCACTCCTCTTCAACTAAACTAAACTAAACATAACTCCTTTCTCCATGGTGCATCCTTCTTTCTCTTCTTCCACTGCACTTCCTCGTCCCGCTTCTCTTCTTTCACATCCTCCTCCTCCTCCCCGCGTCCTCTTCCAGAGACACCCTCTTCCACCCCCTCTTCTTTCTCCATATTACATCCTCTTTCTCCTCTCCCACTGCACTTCCTCTTCTCGCACCTCTTCTTCAAACATCCTCATCATCATCCTCCTCCCCCTCCTCCTCTTCCTCCTCCTCTCCCCCCACCGCCTTGGCCTAGCAATGAGAGGAGGGGAATTCGTTTTGCCGGCTCGTCACGTCTGTGAGGGCTTTTTGCAGATCATTTTTCGGCGACCGCGGAGCGAAGGGAAGACATAAGCTTGGCTCAGCGCAGTATCCAAGCCTTGATACGAGTTAATACCTTGTCAAATTGTATTTTCCTGCCGAGGGGAGTCGCGGACTAGTCGTAGAAGGAGTTCCCCCTGGCCCCCACCTTGTCAGTGATTACATTTGCTTGAAGAGATGGGCAGCCAACAAAGAAAGAAAAAGAAGGAAAAGGGGCAAAGTAGAACAACAATGAGGA
Source organism: Littorina saxatilis (assembly GCF_037325665.1). Lineage (NCBI taxonomy): Eukaryota > Metazoa > Mollusca > Gastropoda > Littorinimorpha > Littorinidae > Littorina > Littorina saxatilis. Next base: position 6,401 of record NW_027128066.1, read on the forward strand.
AAAATGGGCTACTCCAAAGAATGACAAAAGAGAAAAAAGAAATTGGATGCCAGATAAAAGCCGCTGCATAAAAAAAAGAAAGAAAATAAATAAAACAAAGGGGGAGGGTGGCAAGGGGGGGGGGGGTGGGAGGTGATAGGAAGGGGGGGGAGTGGAGCTGGGAATAGGGGAGGTAAGAAGGCGCGTTGTTCTTTTGTGCACTGACCGAGAGATTACATGACATACTCGCGGAGACCATGTGTGAAAGCAAAACATTAGAGCACCCCCTCCCCCCCCCCCCCACCCACACACCCCAACCCCAACCCTACCCCATCCCCTAAAAAAAAAAAGAAAAAAAAAGGGAGTTTGATGAAAATTGAACAGACAAAACAGACAAGGGGACAGGAATCTCGTTGGCTTCGCTTCGTGTGTGCATATAGAATTCTGCCTCTGCAGCTTCTCTTACGTTATTATGTCTTCCTTCAGTTAATTGTGTGTAAAAAAGAAAGTAATTATGTGATGGGGATTTGATGGGTTGAACGAAGATGAAGGGGGTGAGAGGTGGGCGGGTGGGGGAGAGGGACAAGAGAGGAAGCTCAGAAGGATGGGAGGCCTTCTTCTTATCTGTGTCACTTGTTCTTACGCTTTTTACATTTAGTCAAGTTTTGACTAAAATTAATGTTTTAATATAGAGGGGGGAATCGAGACGAGGGTCGTGGTGTATGTGTGTGTGTGTGTGTGTGTGTGTGTGTGTGTGTGTGTGTGTGTGTGTGTGTGTGTGTCTGTGTTTGTGTGTGTGTCTCAGTGTGTGTGTAGAGCGATTCAGACTAAACGACTGGGCCGATCTTTATGAAATTTGACATGAGAGTTCCTGGGTATGATATCCCGGGACGTTTTTTTCATTTTTTTGATAAATACCTTTGATGACGTCATATCCGGCTTTTTGTAAAAGTTGAGGCGGCACTGTTACACCCTCATTTTTCAATTAAATTGATTGAAATTTTGGCAAAGTAATCTTCGACGAAGGCGGGGGTTTGGTATTGCATTTCAGCTTGGTGGGTTAAAAACTAATGAGTGAGTTTGGTCATTAAAAATTGGAAACTTCTAATTAAAATTTTTATTTATTAAACGATCCAAAAACAATTTCATCTTATTCTTCGTCATTTTCTGATTCCAAAAACATATACATATGTTATATTTGGATTAAAAACAATCTCTGACAATTAAAAATATAAAAATTATGATCAAAATTATTTCCGAAATCGATTTAAAAACAATTTCATCTTATTCCTTGTCGGTTCCTGATTCCAAAAACATATAGATATGATATGTTTGGATTAAAAACACGCTGAGAAAGTTAAAACGAAGAGAGGTACAGTAAAGCGTGCTATGAAGCACAGCGCAACCGCTACCGCGCCAAACAGGCTCGTCACTTTCACTGCCTTTTGCACTAGCGGCGGACTACGTTCAGTTTCATTCTGTGAGTTCCACAGCTTGACTAAATGTAGTAATTTCGCCTTACGCGACTTGTTTCGTATTTATCTTCATCCATAATTGTAATTAAACACTCACTCACACACATAGGGGAAAGGCTCCTAATATGGACCGGCTCCTAATAAGGACCACCTCCTGTTCTGACAAACTAACGGCGCTAGAGCGCTTAAAACAATACCATTCACTGTATTCACCCTCTCTTAATAACGTGCACATGTCTAAACAGTTCCAGAAACATAACATCAAAACCGTTTGCCTTTGTCTCTTTTTATTCACTTTTGGCAGCATTCACTC
>NW_027128067.1:0-4000 GCF_037325665.1 Littorina saxatilis
CGTAGCATTACAACGACGGGTGACGTCCGAGTTTCCGTTCAATCTTGTCATAAATGACACTTGGGCACTCTTGTGTACTTTGAACAGAAACAACGAAAGAAAGAAAGAAAGAAATCTGACAAGAAAGAAAGAAAAAAAACCAACACTGATAGTGCAAGGGATTTGTCACATAATGTGAGAATTAAGATCTGATCTTTTTAACCTGAAACTACGACACAGACACCTCAGACAGGTAAGACAAAGAGAAAAGTCTGAACAAAAATATACAAAGGAAAAACAACAGATGCATATTGATATCGACCGTGACCGTGTTATTGTATCCGCCTCTCTAAAAAATAAAAGGAGAATAGAGACAAGAGACCTTCTGCCAGGACCACCTTTCGATATGCACACAGCTGCAACACTGAAAAAGGCAATAGCCGTGCGTGTCATGCATTCCTCTCCAATACTTAACCCCCATGCCCACCCCCCCAAAAAAAGAAAAAAATAGAAGGGCCGACATGGCTTAGAAATTGAGGGCGCAATTTCTCGCATCTGTGCTGACATCTATATGACTAAGTGCCAAAAGGTGCGCACGAAAAGCGGACAAAGGGGCTAAAAAATAAAAGTTGACAAACACGACTGATATTGTGATTTTTGTTAAGACAACAGATGCTGGAACCCAATTACGAAAAGAAAAGATAAATTTACCCAAATGATTTTACAAATAACGATAATTTTGTTCGTTATATCATTCAAAACGGCACTGAGTCATAGCATTAAGGTTATCTCGCACGTTTTTAAAGCTAGGGCTTTGAAACTTGGCACACAACCAAAGTATAATGACCTCCAGGTATGGTGCACATCACATTAAACAACATTGAATTTCAAGGTCACAGCGAGGTTAAATTTCCTTTGCAAACTGGAAAATTGTCGTTGTCACGTCTTACATGTTTTAATACTAGATCAGTTAGACTTTACATACTTCACATACTTTCAGCATTTTTATAAAACCTCATTAAAAGTGACCTGCTGGTTAATCTTTGTCAAAGTTCAAGGTCACAGCGGGGTCACATCTGGTCCAAATGTGGAATATTTTCAATTTATTCAGCGCGTTTATAGCACGAGCTTTGAAAATACACACAGTTCTAGTGTATAATGTTCACACACGATTAAAGTCTGGTTGAAAAAGTCAAGGTCACAGCAGGGTCGCGTTGAGGTCAAACATATACATTTTTCAATGAGGTTTTCTCATATGTTTTTGAAGCTAGGGCCTTGAAACTTGGCACACTACGCAAGTTAAATTAAACCTCATCAAATTCCAAGGTCACAGTAAGGTTAAAGATCCTTTAAGGATATTTTCTAAAAAAAGGTGACCGCCTGGTTAATGTTTGTCAAATTTCAAGGTCACAGCAGTGCCATCTGGCTTAAACTTTGAAAAATTGTCAATTTCTTCAACTAGTTTTATAGTGTTTGAAGTCATTCACACATGATGAAAGTCTGGTTGATAAAATCAAACGTCAAGGTCGCAGCGGGGTCGCATTGAAGTCAGACACATACAATTGTCATTTTCACGAACGCCTTTTAAGCAACACCTTTGAAACTTCACACATTCCAAAGTTTTGATGTTGTTTGGTTATAATCAAAGTGTGGTCAATTTCCATGATTGAGAGCATTCAGAGGGGTCAAGTTGAGGTCACACAAAAGAGATTAAATTGTCGACACAACAGATGAGACTGGCTACCACTGTTTAATTTAATACACTTTTATGCAAATTTTAAATTGTGTTCAACCATATACACCAAACTCACCCAAACTCCTGAAACATCCAAGAAAAGGAAAAATGTGTCCAAGCAAGGAAAAACGCCATTTCTTCAAAGGCTGGAATAACTACAGAGGCAGCCGCGTCATTACACACAATGCAATTACGTCATACATCATACATTTCTATGAGTCATGTTGAATGGAATGGTGGCATGTGCCTCTATTCTAGCTAACAACAAAGCTGAAAAAATGAATATTATCTGTTTGTTTTGTTTGTTTTACCCGTACGAGACCTTTCTGTGACCTTGACATGTGACAAGGATCTACCTTAACTTCTTTAAGTCGGAGTTGAGAGTTGTGTGATGTTTGAAGGCTCTCCCTTTAAAAACAACTGAGATAATGATGCATTTTCGTGTTTTTGATTTGCCCATGTGACCTTGAGATTCGACAAAGGTCAACAAGACTTTAACCGTGTATGGAGGCTATTAAGCCCAAAAATGTGAACTTTCAAGGTTCTTGCTTTGAAAAACTCTGAGAAAAAGGTTATGTTTTTTTTTTACCCACACGAGACCCTGCTATGACCTTCACATTTCTCAAGGATCAACCTTGAATTCTCCATGTTGAACAATCATTAAGCAAAAGCGTTGTTTGAAGTTTGAAGGTTCTAGCTTCAAAAATCTCTGAAAAAATATGTTTCATCCGTTTTCTGAACCACATGTGACCCAGCCGTGACCTTGAAATCTGACAAGGGTCAACAAGACTTTTACCATGCATGGGGGCGATTAAACCCCAAATGTGTGTGAAGTTTCAAGGTTTCAACTTAAAAAACGTCTGAGAAAAATATACATTTTCCTTTTTGGACAATGTGTTGCACGCAAGACAACACGACAAACGCTCGTGTTATCATTCTTTTACTTTAAGGTCGACTTGCGTGCCCGCTCTTTCGCTAATCTCAATTAAAATTCATCTTAGAAGTTCGGTTTTATTACGCTTTTAATTAAGAAGATTAAACTAAGACAACAAATAGTTAGTTTTACCCATTAAACTCGATAAGGTAGTGACATTTTATGTTGAACGCAAGAAGGTGTCGCACGCAAGATCTGAAAAGATGTTGAGGACATAATTTCAACACTTGATAGCGCAATCGTGGTTCGTGATTTCTTCACAAATTTTGAACACAGAATGTGTCACGTGGTTCCGTAAATGAAGTAGATCTTTGTACATGTAAATTTTGTTTTTAAAAGAAAATAACCGTTAATTACCGAACATTTTGTCGCACGCAAGATATGACGAAATTTTCAAATCGTTTTCAAAAATGCTGTTCAAAAGTTCTGCAGTCTTTGCTGGATTACTTGAAAGACAGCAGTTTGATACACCGTTATCGCTTGACGTGTCGACATCAATTCCAGAGTTTTTGAAAAAGAAATTTAGTAAATATCTGCGATTGAAAAATGTATGCCGTGATGACGAATCATCTTGCGTGCGACACCTTAAAATTCGGTTATCGAAAAAAAAAAATTCTCTCGAGATTTAGATTTGACGTTTGGTCTCGTCTGTAAAGCGATGTTTCAGGCATTCAATCAAACTAAATGCAATTCATTTGTGCTTCTTGTTATTTTTCTGTGGCATATTCAAAACACGAGGTATCACGATGTCCTTTTTCAGATGGCCGGTTTTGGCGTTATTTTTGACTTTAAACAAAGATAACTTCAAAACCGTTCAAGTCAGACACACGAAATTATGTCCACTATCTCTTCGCACATTCATCCACACACACACCAATTTTCAGCAGACACACGTTTTTAGAAACATTTTTATTGTAAAACAAAGTCGTCTTCTGTTCTGTGAGCACCTTTTGGCACTTAGTCATATGAATGCGCCTTTCTTTGAATCCTTGGCTTTTTCACGCTACTTCTATGGATCCAGTGCAATTTTTGTTTACGTGATCACTGGCCAATATTGGGGTCTCGGTGCCAAGTTATGAAACATTTAAGCAAGTCGGGAGAGTGGAAAACCGTGCTCTGCCAAAGGTTTCAGCTATCTGGAGCTGTCTTAGTCAGGTTTTCTCCCCTAGCTGCTCCAGTTTTAGCTAAATTTGCATGAGCTCACTTGTACTTCGAACCCCAAAGACCGCCGCTGATTTTTGTTATCGCTTTTTACATTTAGTCAAGTTTTGACTAAATGTTTTAACATAGAGGGGGGAATCGAGACGAGGGTCGTGGTGTATGTTTGTGTGTGTGTGTGTATGTGTGTGTGT
>NW_027128068.1:0-1643 GCF_037325665.1 Littorina saxatilis
AGGGTTGGTTATTTGCGACAGAAATCGGCTTCTGACATGTTTTTACATTTAGTCAAGTTTTGACTAAATTTTTTAACGTAGGGGGGGAATCGAGACGAGGGTGTGGTGTATGTGTGTGCGTGTGTGTGTGTGTGTGTGTGTGTGTGTGTGTGTGTGTGTGTGTGTGTGTGTGTAGAGCGATTCAGACTAAACTACTGGACCGTTCTTTCTGAAATTTGACATGAGAGTTTCTGGGAATGATATCCCCGGACGTTTTTTTCTTTTTTTTCGATAAATGTCTTTGATGACGTCATATCCGGCTTTTTGTAAAAGTTGAGGCGGCACTGTCACACCCTCATTTTTCAATCAAAATGATTGAAATGTTGGCCAAGCAATCTTCGACGAAAGCCGGACTTCGGTATTGCATTTCAGTTTGGTGGCTTAAAAAATAATGTATGACTTTGGTCATTAAAAATCTGAAAATTGTAATTAATTTGTTTTTAATTAAAACGATCCAAATTTACGTTCATCTTATTCTTCATCATTTTCTGATTCCAAAAACATATAAATATGTAATTTGGATTAAAAACAAGCTCTGAAAATTAAAAAAAATTAAAATTATGATCAAAATTAAATTTCCAAAATCGTTTCAAAAACTATTTCATCTTATTTCTTGTCGGTTCCTGATTCCAAAAACATATAGATATGATATGTTTGGATTAAAAACACGCTCAGAAAGTTAACACGAAGAGAGGTACAGTAAAGCGTGCTATGAAGCACAGCGCAACCGCTGCCGCGCCAAACAGGCTCGTCATTTTCACTGCCTTTTGCACTAGCGGCGGACTACGTTCAGTTTCATTCTGTGAGTTCCACAGCTTGACTAAATGTAGTAATATCGCCTTACGCGACTTGTTTGTTTATGCTGTTTCCTGTATCTAGTACAATTTTGCCCGCCCAAAGCATGTGATCTGAACGACTTATGCCACATGAAGTTGACTTTAAGATTTCTACGACATTCCTTGTCTATATCTATAACACTTTCCCTACAAAAGATATCCACGAGTAAAGTAGTTGTTTTTGTTTCCTATGTATCGTTAAGTTTATTTTACATTTTCGTAGCCGTTCCTTCGTCACCGCATTCTACCTTTTGTTTTGTATTTGGTATATTTGAGCCATACCTTGTGGTACAATTTTAAGCTAGAGGCATGCTTGAATCATCAATTTGTGATAGCGACCCAGGTTTGTTTATCTGATCAGCAATAACCACATACACAGTCATACTTGTTTTGTGACAGTTCTTTATTACACCACCTGTTAATCACGTAATACCTGACGACTGTACTAAAAGCCGACAAATTGTAGTACACCGAACTCTAGGCTGATGTCATTGCATTACTACAATGATAACAAAAAAGCTTTGATGCGTTGATGCTTCATTGCAGCTAGAATATGAACTGTAATGGAACGGAATGGAACACCTGCATCCCAACTCTACCGCAAACTCTTACAATATTGGAAATCGCAACAATATACGAGCACCAGGCATTAGAAAACATTGCACATATATCCTTATTACTTATACTCTCAACGATCTCATTTGAGAATTGACATCTCGAAAGATTTTGACGATTTAGACGTGTCGCCTCGGTATGCTGCCAAATACA
>NW_027128069.1:0-7068 GCF_037325665.1 Littorina saxatilis
AGTCTTGGTTTTTTGTTCATTGAATCGCCATGGTTCAATGTTAATGTTAAGAATCAAAACATTAAGAATGTTAAGTAGCTGGAACGTTCAACTTAAATTAAACGTTCCAATAATGTACTATTATCTGTTTTTGGATTTCAGAATTTTTAACTCGACGATATTTGTGTGTTTATAGTCGTGTATTCTTTTGTAGGCGGTTCATAACTTATAGTTTTATACCCAGTTGCCAAAGTGGTGTAGATAGTTAGGTCTAATCCTCAGACAGTCAAGATTTGATCTGGTGTGGTCTAATACGATTACTTGATCGTCAGAACTGCGAATAATGAGGTCGGTCAAAACGATGTAAACCAAATAATTTGAAAGCCAGTGTTTATTCTCAAATTGTCATTTACTGTTAAAAGTTTGGGTGGCAGAAGTTAGTATGTTATTTGCATCACTCGTATTGCTATGTTCACTATTATACTCTTTGTATGATGGATAGTTCCAGCGCTGTCTCCGTGTTTCAATAGTTGGCAGACATACGCCAACAGTAGGCCAACTCTCTGCGCAATTGTCGGCTACATTTCTGGCTTATATACAACCCCGTTCTAAGCCGACAAAATGTGTCTTGTTTTGTAGACAATAGCGTGCTGTATGAGAGAGATTGTGTCTGTGCTCAACATTACGCTCGTATTCCCAGGCTTCAAGAAATCGTCTGATCTGTGGATTTACAGCCTTGTTGTGTGGGTATCTTTGGCATTTTTACATCGTAAGTTAGGATAAAGTCCCCAAGACTGCTTTTAAAAGAAGAAAACGAAAAACGGGAGAGGGAGGAAAGGGTAGATAATTATATCGTTCGTGATGTAGGAGGTACTTAACTTTAGAGGAAGGTGGGGGGAGGGGGGGGGTCATTGTAAAACTGTCTTCTGTAAACTGGTGTTTGTACCAGACAGCGTATAGGCGCCAGATTTTTGGTCTGTCTCCCTGTCGTGTTAAACTGTTTGGTGTTGTCTTGTTTGGAAACGCCAAATGATCATTCCATCGCTGTTGCATTGATGTGCGGGCATTCCTATCTGCCCGCCTACAAGATGGACATTCTTAATTAATCATTTTGCACCTGTCCTTTTCATTGAACCCTTTCCGATCTATCGATCCATCTGTCTATTCAATCATCCATCAGTTTGTTTGTTTGTTTGTTTGTTTGCTTAACGCCCAGCCGACCACGAAGGGCCGTATCAGGGCGGTGCTGCTTTGACATATAACGTGCGCCCCACACAAGACAGAAGTCGCAGCACAGGCTTCATGTCTCACCCAGTCACATTATTCTGACACCGGACCAACCAGTCCTAGCACTAACCCCATAATGCCAGACGCCAGGCGGAGCAGCCACTAGATTGCCAATTTTAAAGTCTTAGGTATGACCCGGCCGGGGTTCGAACCCACGACCTCCCGATCACGGGGCGGACGCCTTACCACTAGGCCAACCGTGCCGGTATCCATCAGTTGGTCCATCTATCTGCCAGTCGGTTGACCCTGCCACAGGAGTCTGGAACCATCCACCCAACCATCTACTCATCGATCTGCTGTTTCATTTGGGGCGAATTTGTCCTTGCTGTGGACCCGTTTCGGTGTTCGAACACCCCCGTATGTACACATGCGCACGATAAGGGCCACACGCTCACAGCAAAAGACTCAGGGCTTGGAAACCACGAAGACGCTCCTGCATCATCTCTCGTCACTGATCATCATGAACGTACCTCAATACTTTGACAGGAAAAGCCTAACGCTGGCATGTCGAAGAAAACAGCCGCAGTGAGCTTGTGCGAGTCAAAATTAAATGACACCATTTCCTCGTCGTATTACCATTACATATCCCAATATCCCTACATTCAAATAGTACGTTATTCCTTGCTGTGAACTAACAATGTTTTACTATTGTGTGTTTCAGAGGGTGACAACGGCTGGCAACACGACACGGTCTCTGCATTGAGAGCTGATCTACGTCGTATTACCTTCTCAACACATCGTATGTCCACGACCTTCACATCGTCTGAAATTGTTCTCTTGCGGATTACACTGTTGATGATTTCCACCAGACTGCCAAGTTTCTTGTGCTGATTCTTTGCGCTGGATTGTTATAAAGGAGTATAATACATGCGGATATTTTGTCAACTACCACAACTACACGACAACCCACAGGAGAGGCTGTCTATTTGTATAGTGGATATTTTTTTACTAGACCTACACCAGTTTTAACCTTGTTGTCTTTATCGTAAGTAAAACCTATCATTTTTATACCCTGAGAGTTTTTAGTTTTGTACACACATTCGAGGAGGATACCCTTTTTATCGTGCTTCTTCAAGAGACAACGCACACAAAAGGATACAATTTTGAGGCAAAAGCAGAAAAATCGCCCAGAGAAATTGAAAAATACGAGAAATTACTACCATAACCTGCTACACCACCGCCAGTCTTTCTTCTACACCACGTTCCGTGCTTTTCTGAGTCGCGGAGCAACCCCGTTGCTATGGCAATGGTCAACACTATCAACCCCATGACCTTGAACCCCAACGCCAAGGACAGTCGCTGGCTGACCTTGGAGGTGTGTCGCGAGTACCAGCGCAACAAGTGCACGCGCACCGAGAATGAGTGCAAGTTTGCCCACCCCCCTCCCCACGTGGAGGTGCAGAACGGACGCGTCGTCGCCTGCTTCGACTCGATCAAGGTCAGTGTCGATTTGTGTTGTGTGTTTATTTGGTAATTCGAGTTGTTTGTTTGTGTTTGTGTTTGATTGTCATCTCAGTTACTGTGTGTCTGTCGGTGTGTGTGTGTGTGTCTGTCTCTCTTTCTCTCGCTCTCTCTCTCTCTCTCTCTCTCTCTCTCTCTCTCTCTCTCTCTCTCTCTCTCTCTCTCTCTCTCTCTCTCTCTCTCTCTCTCTCTCTCTCATGCTGTGCGTCTGTCTGTCTGAGTTTGTGCCTTTCTGTTTGCGTGTCGGTCTTTGTGTGTCATTCTGTTTGTGTGTGTATGTGTGTTGCCCTCTTCAGGTGATTGCATAATTCATTACTTTTTCTTGTGCTGTGTTTTTTTTTCTTCTTCTGGATTCTGTTTCTTTCTTTCCGCACTTTGCGATTCTGTATTGTATCTTGTTTTGTCTGAATTGTTCGTTTTGTTCTTGTCATCGTGAATGTTGTATTTTGTCCAACTTGTTCAGTTTCGCTGTTGATGTTTGTGCGCCTAGTTTTGTATTATTAGTTGTGAAGTTTGGTTTGTTTGTCTTGTCTCACATTCCTATTTCATTGATGCTGTCTTTACATTTCTGGTCTTTATTACTCCCTGTATAGTTGTTTCCCGCTTCTGTGCCTAGCATATAACCACTTCATGTCCCTAATAGGCACTAGTTTCTGTGAGGACGTTAAGCTCAAGTTAACTAACCAACAACCGCTTCTGTTGTCGCATTTTCATTGTCTTCATATCCTTTCCATCAATCACGACTTCATCTTTCTTGAGACTTTTAATGAAATTTTATTCCTTGTCTGAACTTATCACGTTTGGGATTTTTCTCGGAAGTTTTGTTTTCTGTTTCGTGTTGTAAGGTTTATGTCTTGAGGAAACATTTTAATGTAATCCAGGGCTTGCAAAACTCCTGTTTTGTCAGTCATTGTCGCTTTTAATTAGTTGGTTTTGACCTTCCATTGTCACTTCGTGACATGTTTTATCCTCGCGTTATGGTCCGGTCATTCATTTGCCCAGTTGGTAACAGCGGTATTACTGTTAGTCGGTTTTAATCTTTGGGGTGAATTCATCTAACTCTCGGTTGTTTCTTCGGGGCTATTCTTTGTCAAAAAGAGAGGCATTTCTGTATAATGCCAATGATCAACAACCACGAGACAATAACGAATAAGAGAGAGACAGCCATACGGACAGAACAAAAGAGAGTCAGTGTGCATCGGTCAGCTTGCCATCAAAATCGCGAATTTTTACGAGGTAACTTTTTTTTAAATCATCTCACGGACGAAGAAGAAAAGCAACTTTTGCTCTCTATATCTAGCAAGATGTCATCTCGCCACAAGAACTCGAATGCATGCATGGTGCCGTACGAAAGCTGTTACCCGGTAGAGATGATCTTCCTGACCTGGCTTGCTCACCGGATGCCATTGCAGGAACAAAGCTATTACCCAATATTACGTGATCCTCGGCAAATTGTCTCGGCTTATGTATGCACGGTGTAGGAGCACGACTGTTACCCAGTATAGGTGATCCGTCCGAAATTGGTCTTGTTATGTATGCACGGTGTGGGAGTAAAGATGTTACCAAGCATATATATAATCCTTGTGGAATTGGCCTGGTGAATGCATGCAAGTTACATACACAAAGAAGATTGGCCAAAAAGTATTACTAAGGAGCCAAGCTGTTGTAAAATGTATTTGACCTCCCAGAGATTGGTCTTGCTGATTTATGCACAGTGTAATAGTACGGCTGTCACCCAGAATGATTGTTCCACCGGACTTTGCACTATTGACGAGTGAACATGTTGAGCTTTAGCAGAAGATCCCGCAAAGCCGCTCGTTTTTGACTGTCCCCACCCGCACCACAAAATCGACCCGGATTAAGTTTTCCAAACCATTTATTGTACATTGCAGCATGCAATATATGTTATTCCCCCTCCACCTCGAGCTGTCCCCATTTTTGGGCAGCCATTTTTCCCTCATCGGCGCAAAGAATGTCTAAATTATGACCCCCAAAAATCTGTTACACTCGTTTTTTCCACTGGAAATAAAATCTGTTACACTCGTTTTTTCCACTTTAAACTACTCTGTGATATGCGTGCATAAGATCAGGTCAGGATTGATTATTATTGCATGGGTCTAAAATGAACTACATTCACTCAAAGTTGGAGGTAGGCAGGGGAGCACCTTTTGTCACAGGCTCATATAGATATCTCCCAATTACGCAATAATGCATTGTGGCGTCAAGTTGGTTCGAAGGTTCTGGTATGGATCGAGTGAGAGAATGTCATTTTGTTGAAGACAAATCCAGTCTTCCAATTGACAATTCTAGTGCGTAAATGCCACAAAAGGAGCACCGTTTTACACCGCAATCACACTGACAATGAACAGGAGAATATGTTGACCCCAAATTGATTTGTCGAGACCGATGAATGGCACAGTTACGAAACGAGCTGTGCTACTTCTTGGTCCAACAGATGGCCTATCCCTGATACATGCACGCAGTGCTACTGTGTTGTAGCAACGTTTCTCGCCTCCTAGTGCCGCATTTGGAGAGAAACCTGTTTGTCCGACGTGCACTGGCGAAGGTAGTTTTTGGCATGCAGCTGGGTCGTAAGGATGCATGCACAAAGCCCGTTTACAAAAAAGGCTCAAGCAGATGATTTGACTCGATGGTTGCTTGTAGAAGAGTCGTTTTTGTTCAGTTCTGCGTGAAGTGGACGTGCATTTGTTTGCGAAAAGTTGACCCAATTAGAATTGAAGCTTTGGTACAATTGTTTGCGAGAAGTTTGCCCCAGTGGAATTGATGTCTCAAAAGTTGTTGTGCAGTTGCTTGCGAGAACTTGACCCTAGTTGAATTGACTTCCCAAAACCTATTGCACACGTACTTGACCCTAGTTGAATTGACTTCCCAAAACCTATTGTACACTTACTTGACCCAATTGGAATTAACGTCTCCAATCTTGTTTTGCACAGTTAATTGCGAGAAGTTGACTGTAAGAATTTACGTCTGAAAAAGGTCATTCAAGGTTTGCACGAGTATGCTTGTAGCAATTTCTTTGACCCAGTATTTGACCCAGGAAGAATTGGCGCTTGGATGTGTGTGTGTGTGTGTGTGTGTGTGTGTGTGTGTGTGTGTGTGTGTTTGGGGGTGAAGTTGTTACCCCAGTCAATGACTAGCCGCGAGATGGCGCCCCGTAATGTATGCACGCGGCGGAAACGAGGTTTCTGCAATCCCTCGCTAATGTATGCACGCTGCAGAGTAAAGCCCTTCTTTTTTACACCCGCCCGCACAGATCTCTGCCTGGAATGGCAACGATCAAAAGAGAACTTGGTCTTGCAAATTGGCGCACTTGCTGCCAAAACTCAATTCCTGTTCGATTTTATTCCCCTGCCTCGTTTGAATCTCTTGTGTGGAACGCTGCATATTAAAACGCGATCAAATGTATTCTTAAGTTGAAGGCAAGGGGAAGTATCTTGTGAATCGTAGTGCTAAATACAAAAATAAACCGATGATATTAAATCGGATTAAGTTCAATTAAGGACAGATAGAAACCCTCTGAAGTAACCTCCAGGAACAAGTCTCTTAGACGCCGAACTGGTGCTGAGTGTAAACCGACTTTAAAGAAAAAGTTCTGATAATAGGCCTAGAATACATTTAAAGTTGAGAATGTCCTGCACTGTTTTCAGACAGGCAGAGATTGGAGAAAACACGAAGGTAATAGAAAAGGTAAGGGAAACGGTTATACAAGAAAGGATTTGATACTAAATCTTTGAGCTGCGATGTTCTCGTTAGGAAGTGGAAAGAAAGGGAAAAGGGCTACTGTACCGAGGACAGTAAAATAAACACTTGCTGTATGAAGAGAAGAAACCGGATCACTGCACTTGACTAGGTCCGTGAGAGCAAAACGTAGTTGGTAAGAACGTCGAGGGGTTTGGGGAAGATGGTGGAGGTTTACCTCCTTACCTGAGCTGTACCAGAAAAGAAGGTTCCGCATGAATGCACTTGACAAAGGTTGCGGGTTTACCCTGAGGTAAGGATGTGGAGAGCTGATTGAAAAGGGGAATGAGAGTTTCAACGTACGGAGAATGGATACTAAGAAAATGAAGGTGAGCACTGACTGTAAGAAGAGACAACATTGCTGCACTGAACGTGTCTGTTATGTTATGTTTATATTACTATTTTGTTCCTGTACTTATGTATCTTGAATGTGTCAATAGGCTATGTGCTTTAATGACAATAAATTCTGATTCTGATTCTGATTCTGTCTGTAACGGCGAAAATGAAGATTCAATGACGACGATGTGTAGGGGTGGGAGAATCGAGAAAGCTTGGACGAAAGGGAAAAGACGTACTGAGAAG
>NW_027128070.1:0-18255 GCF_037325665.1 Littorina saxatilis
AGAAAAATCCAAACGGTGTAGAACAAATCGCGTAGCCTACTTTATGGCTGCTTTTTGCGGTGAAACAAAGTGTTTCCCACAGCCGTGGCCTACTTTATCGGCTGCTTTTTGCGGTGAAACAGAGTGTCTCCCACAGCCTTGGTTAGGACAGAAGTCCTCGGACCCTTCCCCCCCAAAATTCCAACAAAGTCAAAATATGGAGAAAAATCCAAGTAAAACAAGACGGTAGAAATGTAACCTGTTACAGAATGCGAAACAACAATGAAGAGAAAACTGAGTAAAACGAATAACAAATCCGCTAACCCCGCTCAGCTCTCTGCAACGGAAAACTCTGAACGTACAACAACAAAGATTCACAAACAAAGGAAAGGGAGATAATCACAGTTAGCGCATACAATAACTCACAAATTACAATTTACATTTCCTGCAAGATGTGAATCGCTTAAGGTGTGGTATATGATCAAAACTATACAAAAAAGGGTAGCACCAAGCAGAAAATAAGTCGAGCACTGACGAGATTATCTGCTCTTAGTTATCCTTAATTGGTGGGTCTTTATCAGTTGGAAATTAACCGAGTAAATCCCGGCTTGGCCCCCATGTGTCACGTTTCACTATATCACTCAAGGTGATTATGAACCGGTTAATTACTACTAATTAACTAACCACACCACGATCCACTCTCGCAGGCATACAATTAAATAGAGTCAACAAAAGTATAAGTTTCAGACGCCTGTTTATGTATAAACTCTCCACCTCCCTCGAGCCTTCACTCAAAATATGTTCCTTTTACGTTCTCAACACGTAAAAAACCAGTGTTCACTGACAAAATGCCAGTAGTATGTAGAAAATTATAGGAACACGCTGAACCCGTGTAAATATAGTTAAATGAGAATGTTCTGTTCGAAAAGCTCTAGTTCGTGCAGGTGTCTCACACCCCACGTTGTCACTACTCCAATGAAATCATAGATACGAAAAGACAACGGTGGTCAACGGGGTGCGTACGACATGGTGCACTTAGCTTTATCTCTGCTGCTGCTGCTTAGCCGGTATGCTGGTTAGCCGGTTCGCTGGTTAGCCGGTTCGCTGGTTAGCCGGTCCGCTGGTTAGCCGGTCTCCTGGTTAGCCGGTCTCCTGGTTAGCGTAGCTTCAACAGGTCCCGCCAAAGTCAGCCGTGCAGATGTTACAGGAACGTAACGAACGAACGAAACGAACGAACGAACGAAACGAAGGCTGCAAACAGAAAGCATCGGTGCACTAAACATGTCAGCTACCCCTCACCCACCACCTTAAAACATGTCATCTTTAAATATCTCATCGAGCACGTGGGCCTGCACAAAACTGACTTTTTACAACAACAAAACAGCCATTTTCCGTCCTTCTCTCCCTATCTGCAAAAACCATATACAGATTAGTATTTTAGCGTCACAGAGAGTAAATTATGCGCTAACCTGGAAAGAACAACAGAGAGTATTTCATTCCACAACACAGACTCATCAACAGCGTTAAATAATGATTTATTACCTCAAAAGCCTATGATTGTACTCTCAATGGAAGCAAAGTCCGCCTCCTCCCTGGAACAGCCTCTGTTCGTCAACAGTGACCAAAACCGTCCAGAACCCCTTGTCGAATCCTTATGCGAAAGCCATCGCCGACGAAGGAAAGTTGACGACTTGTCCTCAGCAAAATACGTGGCAGAGGAAAGGAATAACTTGTGGAAGTTCCCCTAGAGTGCCGAATATAATACTCGGTGAAAAACCATCATACTCTAGTAACTGTGTGTTAGGTCCTTCCCCTTCTGCCGCTGGGTGTCAAGTGTGTCGTCCTTGAGTCTCTGACAGACCACCTAGCCAAATACACGTGACTGACCTTGTCACCAAACCAGTCCAGCTATACACAATTCTGCCTCCCAAGCAGAAAAAAAAAGACACGAGAAACTCAATCCGTGAAAATCCCGTGTGCGCTGTCAGCTAAAAACCGACAGCCCTATGATAGCAGAAACCCGCACTGTGAAACTCGTGCGTTTCAAAACGTCCGTGCTCGTAGAGCACTGTCAGCGAAAACTCTGCTGTGTCCAATATCACGCACAGGCGCTTTCTATCATACATTGACCCAGAACAGGCACTCCAATGAGTGACGCTTTCTCGGTCTCTGTCACCCGATCGTGACAGCGTATGGGTGTGTGTTTTGTGTGTATGAAGTTTTTTGTTAGAGAGTGAGTGCGTGTGAGTGAGTGTGTGTGTGTGTGTGAGTGTGACTTGGTGTGTGTGTGTGTGTGTGTGTGTGTGTGTTTGAGAGAGAGAGAGTGTGTGTGTGTGTGTGTGTGTGTGTGTGTGAATGTGTGTGTGTGCATGAGTTTGTGTGTATGTTTGTGTGTGTATGAGTGTGTATATGTGTTTGTTTGTAAAGGTGTGTGTGTCCGACTGTCTATGTGCGTATTTGTTTGTTTGTTTGCTCAACGCCCAGCCGACCACGAAGGGCCATATCAGGGCGGTGCTGCTTTGACATATAACGTGCGCCACACACAAGACAGAAGTCGCAGCACAGGCTTCATGTCTCACCCAGTCACATTATTCTCACACCGGACCAACCAGTCCTAGCACTAACCCCATAATGCCAGACGCCAGGCGGAGCAGCCACTAGATTGCCAATAAGTTTTAAAGTCTTAGGTATTCCCCCACCGGGGTTCGAACCCACGACCTCCCGATCACGGGGCGGACGCCTTACCACTAGGCCAACCGTGCCGGTCTATGTGCGTATAAGTGTGTGTTATGTGTGTATGAGATTTGTGTCAGTCAATGTGTGTGTGTGTGTGTGTGTGTGTGTGTGTGTGTGTGTGTGCGCGTGCGTATGTACAGTGTGTGTGTGTGTGTGTGTGTGTGTGGGTGCTTGTTTGTTTGCTTAACGCCCAGCCGACCACGAAGGGCCATATCAGGGCGGTGCTGCTTTGACATATAACGTGCGCCACACACAAGACAGAAGTCGCAGCACAGGCTTCATGTCTCACCCAGTCACATTATTCTGACACCGGACCAACCGGAGTGTGTGTGTGTGTGTGTGAATGTGTGTGTGCATGAGTTTGTGTGTATGTTTGTGTGTGTATGAGTGTGTATGTGTGTTTGTTTGTAAAGGTGTGTGTGTCCGTCTGTCTATGTGCGTATTTGTTTGTTTGTTTCCATAATTATCAGGGCGGTGCTGCTTTGAGATATAACGTGCGCCACACAAAAGGCAGAAGTCGCAGCACAGGCTTCATGTCTCACCCAGTCACATTATTCTGACACCGGACCAATCAGTCCTAGCATGCACTAACCCCATAATGCCAGCCGCCAGGCGGAGCACCCACTAGATTGCCAATTTTAAAGTCTTAGGTATGACCCGGCCTGGGTTCTAACCCACGACCTCCCGATCACGGGGCGGACGCCTTACCACTAGGCCAACCGTGTATGTGCGTATGAGTGTGTGTATTGTGTGTATGAGATTTGTGTGAGTCAATGTGTGTGTGTGTGTGTGTGGGTGTGTGCGTGCGTACATGCGTGCGTATGTACATGTGTGTGTGTGTGTGTGTGTGTGTGTGTGTGTGTGTGTGTTTGTGTGGGTGTGTGTCTGTTTGTATAAGAGATAAAGAGAGAGAGAGAGAGAGAGAGAGAGAGAGAGAGAGAGAGAGAGAGTGGGTGGGTTGGTTTGTGTTTGTGCGTGTGCGTAAGTGTATGTGTGTGTGTATGTTTGTTTGTTTGTAAAGGTGTGTATGTCCGTCTGTCTATATGTGCGTATGGGGGTGTGTTTTGTGTGTACAGTGAAGTGTGTGTGAGAGAGTGAGTGAGTGCGTGTGAGTGAGTGTGTATGTGTGTACGTGTGTACGTGTGTAACTTGGGTGTGTATGTGTGTGTGTGTGTGTGTTCGTGTGTGTGTGTGTTTGAGAGAGAGAGAGAGAGAGACAGAGAGAGAGAGAGAGAGAGAGAGAGAGAGAGAGAGAGAGAGAGAGAGAGGTTTGTCTTTCGCTGGGGTATGCAGTGCCTTGGCGTTGCACATCTACTTAATTATCCCAGCGAAGCTGGAGGTATCCCGTGAACGCTATACTGTAATCGATTTGAGAAATGTGCACACCGAATAATACATGATAAAGAAGGATTCGTTGTGCCCGGCTACGTGCTACAGTTGGAGATGGAAGTTCACCAAAAATGGGGACCATACTAACAAAAATACGGTGGGTAAAATAGGCGCCCCCATTTTTTCAGCAAACGCCACCCCAGGCCGCTTTGGACGGGTAGAAATTCCGTAGTTTCCAAGTCTATGGATAAAGCTCGCGTAAGAAGAATACGTCACGGTCGAAAGTCTTTGACGTCAATTAATGCATCATGACGTCATGCCTCCCTGTAGTCTTTCTCTCTCGCGCAGTGTGTGTGTTTGTGTTCATTTTGTGCACATGTGTTAGTGTTACTGTGTGTGTGTGTGTGTGTGTGTGTGTGTGTGTGGTGTGTGTGTGTATTTGTGTGTGTGTGTGTGTGTGCGCGCGCACGCGTGCATGAGTCTGTACTCGTATGTGTGTGGTGTGTGTGTATTTGTGTGTGTGTGTGTGTGTGTGTGTGTGTGTGTGTGTGCGTGCGCACGCGTGCATGAGTCTGTACTCGTGTGTGTGTAAGTGTGTGTGTGGGCATAAGTGTATGTGTGTGCGTGTATGTGTGTTTGTTTGTAAAGGTGTGCATGTCCGTCTGTCCATATGTGCGTATGGGTGTGTGTTTTGTGTGTATGAAGTTTTTTGTTAGAGAGTGAGTGAGTGCGTGTGAGTGAGTGTGTGTGTGTGACTTGGTGTGTGTGTGTGTGTGTGTTTGAGAGAGAGAGAGTGTGTGTGTGTGGGTGTGAATGTGTGTGTGCATGAGTTTGTGTGTATGTTTGTGTGTGTATATGTGTTTGTTTGTAAAGGTGTGTGTGTCCGTCTGTCTATGTGCGTATTTGTTTGTTTGTTTCCATAATTATCAGGGCGGTGCTGCTTTGAGATATAACGTGCGCCACACAAAAGGCAGAAGTCGCAGCACAGGCTTCATGTCTCACACAGTCACATTATTCTGACACCGGACCAACCAGTCCTAGCATGCACTAACCCCATAATGCCAGCCGCCAGGCGGAGCACCCACTAGATTGCCAATTTTAAAGTCAAACAAAAAAAACCCGGCCTGGGTTCTAACCCACGATCTCCCGATCACGGGGCGGACGCTTTACCACTAGGCCAACCGTGTATGTGCGTATGTGTGTGTGTATTGTGTGTATGAGATTTGTGTGAGTCAATGTGTGTGTGTGTGTCTGTGTCTGTGGGTGTGTGCGTGCGTACATGCGTGCGTATGTACATGTTTGTGTGGGTGTGTGTCTGTATAAGAGAGAGAGAAAGAGAGAGAGTGGATGGGTGTGTGTATGTGTGTGTGCGTAAGTGTATGTGTGTGTGTATGTCTGTTTGTTTGTAAAGGTGTGTATGTCCGTCTGTCTATATGTGCGGATGGGGGTGTGTTTTGTGTGTACAGTGAAGTGTGTGTGAGAGAGTGAGTGAGTGCGTGTGAGTGAGTGTGTATGTGTGTACGTGTGTGACTTGGGGGGTGTGTGTGTGTGTAAGTTGGGTGTGTGTGTGTGTTCGTGTGTGTGTGTGTTTGAGAGAGAGAGAGAGAGGTTTGTCTTTCGCTGGGGTATGCAGTGCCTTGGCGTTGCACATCTACTTAATTATTATTATCCCAGCGAAGCTGGAGGTATCCCGTGAACGCTATACTGTAATCGATTTGAGAAATGTGCACACCGAATAATACATGATAAAGAAGGATTCGTTGTGCCCGGCTACGTGCTACAGTTGGAGATGGAAGTTCACCAAAAATGGGGACCATACTAACAAAAATACGGTGGGTAAAATAGGCGCCCCCATTTTTTCAGCAAACGCCACCCCAGGCCGCTTTGGACGGGTAGAAATTCCGTAGTTTCCAAGTCTATGGATAAAGCTCGCGTAAGAAGAATACGTCACGGTCGAAAGCCTTTGACGTCAATTCATGCATCATGACGTCATGCCTCCCTGTAGTCTTTCTCTCTCGCGCAGTGCCAGTGTGTGTGTTTGTGTTCATTTTGTGTACATGTGTTAGTGTTACTGTTTGTGTGTGTGTGTGTGTGTGTGTGTGTGTGTGTGTATTTGTGTGTGTGTGTGTGTGTGTGTGTGTGTGTGTGTGTGTGTGTGTGTGTGTGTGTGTGTGTGTGTGTGCACGCGTGCATGAGTCTGTACTCGTATGTGTGTGGTGTGTGTGTATTTGTGTGTGTGTGTGTGTGTATGTGTGCGTGCGCACGCGTGCATGAGTCTGTACTCGTGTGTGTGTAAGTGGGCATAAGTGTATGTGTGTGCGTGTATGTGTGTTTGTTTGTAAAGGTGTGCATGTCCGTCTGTCCATATGTGCGTATGGGTGTGTGTTTTGTGTGTATGAAGTTTTTTGTTAGAGAGTGAGTGAGTGCGTGTGAGTGAGTGTGTGTGTGTGTGTGTGTGTGTGTGTGACTTGGTGTGTGTGTGTGTGTGAGTGTGTGTGTGTGTGAGTGTGTGTGTGTGTTTGAGAGAGAGAGAGAGTGTGTGTGTGTGTGTGTGTGTGTGTGAATGTGTGTGTGCATGAGTTTGTGTGTATGTTTGTGTGTATGTATGAGTGTGTATATGTGTTTGTTTGTAAAGGTGTGTGTGTCCGACTGTCTATGTGCGTATTTGTTTGTTTGTTTGCTTAACGCCCAGCCGACCACGAAGGGCCATATCAGGGCGGTGCTGCTTTGACATATAACGTGCGCCACACACAAGACAGAAGTCGCAGCACAGGCTTCATGTCTCACCCAGTCACATTATTCTGACACCGGACCAACCAGTCCTAGCACTAACCCCATAATGCCAGACGCCAGGCGGAGCAGCCACTAGATTGCCAATTTTAAAGTCTTAGGTATGACCCGGCCTGGGTTCGAACCCACGACCTCCCGATCACGGGGCGGACGCCTTACCACTAGGCCAACCGTGCCGGTCTATGTGCGTATAAGTGTGTGTTATGTGTGTATGAGATTTGTGTCAGTCAATGTGTGTGTGTGTGTGTGTGTGTGTGTGTGTGTGTGTGTGTGTGTGCGTGTGTGTGTGTGCGTGCGTATGTACAGTGTGTGTGTGTGTGTGGGTGTTTGTTTGTTTGTTTGCTTAACGCCCAGCCGACCACGAAGGGCCATATCAGGGCGGTGCTGCTTTGACATATAACGTGCGCCACACACAAGACAGAAGTCGCAGCACAGGCTTCATGTCTCACCCAGTCACATTATTCTGACACCGGACCAACCGGAGTGTGTGTGTGTGTGTGAATGTGTGTGTGCATGAGTTTGTGTGTATGTTTGTGTGTGTATGAGTGTGTATATGTGTTTGTTTGTAAAGGTGTGTGTGTCCGTCTGTCTATGTGCGTATTTGTTTGTTTGTTTCCATAATTATCAGGGCGGTGCTGCTTTGAGATATAACGTGCGCCACACAAAAGGCAGAAGTCGCAGCACAGGCTTCATGTCTCTCCCAGTCACATTATTCTGACACCGGACCAACCAGTCCTAGCATGCACTAACCCCATAATGCCAGCCGCCAAGCGGAGCACCCACTAGATTGCCAATTTTAAAGTCTTAGGTATGACCCGGCCTGGGTTCTAACCCACGACCTCCCGATCACGGGGCGGACGCCTTACCACTAGGCCAACCGTGTATGTGCGTATGAGTGTGTGTATTGTGTGTATGAGATTTGTGTGAGTCAATGTGTGTGTGTGTGTCTGTGGGTGTGTGCGTGCGTACATGCATGCGTAAGTACATGTGTGTGTGTGTGTGTGTGTGTGTGTGTGTGTGTGTGTTTGTGTGGGTGTGTGTCTGTTTGTATAAGAGATAAAGAGAGAGAGAAAGAGAGAGAGAGAGAGAGAGAGAGTGGGTGGGTTGGTTTGTGTTTGTGCGTAAGTGTATGTGTGTGTGTATGTGTGTTTGTTTGTAAAGGTGTGTATGTCCGTCTGTCTATATGTGCGTATGGGGGTGTGTTTTGTGTGTACAGTGAAGTGTGTGTGAGAGAGTGAGTGAGTGTGTATGTGTGTACGTGTGAGTGTGTGTGTATGTGTGTGTGTGTGTGTGTGTGTGTGTGTGGGTGTGTGTGTTCGTGTGTGTGTGTTTTTGAGAGAGAGAGAGAGAGACAGAGAGAGAGAGAGAGAGAGGTTTGTCTTTCGCTGGGGTATGCAGTGCCTTGGCGTTGCACATCTACTTAATTATTATTATTATTATTATTATTATTATTATTATTATTATTATTATTATTATTATTATTATTTAAGTTATTGAGACATCCCAGTGCACTAAGGGATTTATAGAGCAAATCGAGAAAATTCATTATTGAACGAAGCGCATAGCGCTGAGTTCAATAATTATTTTCGAGATTTGCTCTATAAATCCCTTAGTGCACTGGGATTGTTTCAATAACGATATTGTCAGTACCGCCATAGAAAAAAGAAGATTCCAAACGCACATTTTGCAATGCGCATTTGAATAGGCATAACTGTGTGGTCAGGTCGTGCACAGTAAAGATCTACTTTTGTGTGGGGTGTCTCAAGTGTGTCGTGCTTTCGTCACACGCATTTTAATTTCTGTTGGTAAATTCCAGTGTAGCGTTAATCTGAACAGTGATGATCTTTCAGAGAGACCTCATTTGAACTCGGAGAAAGGCTCTTCTTTATTTGCGATTCGAAACCTCCAGTCGAGCTTCGACGGATTGACTATGCGGAGTGACTCCCCTTGAATTGACTCAAAGCGGGACTCGACGGTTCGCACATTTTCAAAACAAATGTGGCATTTTTCTCGTGTTCTATCTTCACTCATCGGGGAGTCTGATACTAAATATGAACGGTAAGAATGCTCTGAACCCTACACGTATTATATCCCCATCGTTTTTTCGTTCACATTTGCCCAACATGTTAATTTGCTGAGCGGGGTTAATGTCGTCTGCTAGGCTACCTGCCAACCTGGGCAATGGAACGACTGCAGTCTGCACTGAGTCTGTACGCATTTAAAGGCAGGCTGCTAATAAATCTTATATATGGTAAGAACGTTCTGAACCTTACACGTTTTCGATTACGATTGTTCTTGCTTTGAAATAATAATTCTGAAACCATTCATTTACTGAACTGATGTAGTCGTATTTCTGTGTTGTCTGCTACAGAATCGATCGAGTCAGTCTTCCAAACTGGTCTTGCTGGTACGTTATCGGAATAACACTTGTGTTTTCTGTTAGCCGCTGGGAATTGTATACTAACTCATCATTTGGTAATGTGGATGATAAGCTACATGCCACTAACACGGCATATGAGAAGAATCTATGCAATTCGGCGAAAATTAGATGAAACACAGCGGCTTCTATTTTTTTAGATCACTGGCACTGGCACAGGCACATGCAATCTGTCAGAAAAAAACCCCACTTCTGCTTTAATTGAGAAGCAGGGAATTTATGGTCATTTGGTATTGTGGAGAATATAAGCTACATGTCATTAATTAATTCTGAGGATGAGAGCACAGTCTTGCTTAGGCAAAGGGCGCAAGAATACGCTCTGTGGAAAAGTTAGCGCACTCCAAGAGTGCGCTAACAGTTTTAGCGCATCGCCATTAGCCAATCAACTGGTTCACATCAGTCATGTGACACCAGTACTTACTGACAATTATTATTATTATTATTATTATTATTATTATTATTATTATTATTATTATTTTGTTTTTGTTTTATCTATATATTTTTATTTTATTTATGATTAATATTACCATTATCAGTATATAAGAGGGACCACTTTTATACCGAAACTGCAATTTAAAAAAAAATAAGTTGAAAAAATCAAAAATAACATTTCACGCTTGATTTAACTCCTGTTTCCATCTCGTCACAGACCAATTGCGAAGGCAGAAACGCTTTCGGCGGCCTTATCGCTTCACACCTAAGGAGTCAAGTGTCATTAAGTGCGTCACTGACCAATTCACACCTCTTGGCGAAAATTGACAATAGGCCACGATAGACGCTGTCGGAGAACAGAAGTAGCTCGCTGACTGTCTGATTTTTTCCGAGCTTTTAAAACCTCTCTGGGCAATAAGATGTGGACTATCTTGGGATCAAGGCGGAGTTTGTTTGTTACGTGTAAGGATTACCCAAATGACAGGCAGACAATACATAATTCGTTTGATCTTAGTGAGCTTATCGTTCCGGCTAGTTGCTGTAGGCCTATATACTGTAAACTGGAGTGTTCCACTTTTGAACACATTTTTAAAACACCTGTTGTGAACACTGTATGAATTACTCTTTTACAAAAGTAACACACATGAATAACACAAACTAAATAGTGTTTACCATTTGTGCTACTTATGGCCAGTAGAATTAAACATACTTCTCCAACTAATTATTGCGACAAATTACGAGTGACGTCTCTTCGCGTTGACGTCAAAGATTGCATGAGGCTTTTGGAGTCTCTCTCTCTCTCTCTCTCTCTCTCTCTCTCTCTCTCTCTCTCTCTCTCTCTCTCTCTCTCTCTCTCTCTCTCTCTCTCTCTCTCTCTCTCTTTATTTCACTTTTGTAGTTTGTCCCTCTTTAGGGCGAGGGCTGGATGTAAAAAAGCAGATCACTGCTTAATCTACTACCCTCGTTAAATAAAGAATTGTCATTCTCTCTCTCTCTCTCTCTCTCTCTCTCTCTCTCTCTCTCTCTCTCTCTCTCTCTCTCTCTCTCTCTCTCTCTCTCTCTCTCTCTCTCTCTCTCTCTCTCTCTCTCTCTCTCTCTCTCTCTGGATGTTTATATGCAATGATTATTGCAACTATGCTGCAATTTCCACACTATATTGTTTTTCCCATTTTTGAGTGTGTATACAAAACCATAACCTTTTTTCTTATTACTATTTACATTATGTTCGTCTGTAAGAAACAATAACCTTGTCAATTTTACTATCTGGGCGGGGATATAGCTCAGTTGGTAGCGCGCTGGATTTGTATTCAGTTGGCCGCTGTCAGCGTGAGTTCGATCCCAGGTTCGGCGGAAATTTATTTCAGAGTCAACTTTGTGTGCAGACTCTCTTCGGTGTCCGAACTCCCCCCCGTGTACACTACATTGGGTGTGCACGTTAAAGATCCCACGATTGACAAAAGGGTCTTTCCTGGCAAAAATTGCTTGGGCACAGTTAATAATTGTCTACCTATACCCGTGTGACTTGGAATAATAGGCCGTGAAAGGTAAATATGCGCCGAAATGGCTGCAATTACTGGCCGTATAAAATTTCATCTCACACGGCATCACTGCAGAGCGCCTAGAACTGTACCCACGGAATATGCGCGATATAAGCCTCATTGATTGATTGATTGACTATCTATATTCTGTGCGTCTGTATTAAGTGTTTGTATAAGGGGCAGGTTGTAAGATTAGGCTTTGCCTAAAACCTCTATCCTTTAGTAATAAAGTTCAGTTTCAGTTTCTCTCTCTCTCTCTCTCTCTCTCTCTCTCTCTCCCTCTCTCTCTCTCTCTCTCTCTCTCTCTCTCTCTCTCTCTCTCTCCCTCTCTCTTTCCCCTCTCTCTCTCTCTCTCTCTCTCTCTAATTGAAATGGGCCCAAGGCCCAATCAATAAACCATCCAAACTTCAGACTCCAGACTCTCTCTCTCTCTCTCTCTCTCTCTCTCTCTCTCTCTCTCTCTCTCTCTCTCTCTCTCTCTCTCTCTCTCTCGCTATGATCTCTCTTGCTTGTTTTGTCTTAAATAGCGTTTTACTTGCTCCCATGGGGTCGCCTTCACGCGGCGGGAGTGTTCCCACTGAGCTTCCCCACCCCTTTACTTCTCTTCTTTTGTCTTATTTCTGCCTTACCAGTCCTTTCACCTATATTTCCTTCCAAGAAAACTCTCCCTACTATTCCCTGCAGTTTTCGATTCCTTTCTTGTTGTCTTATTTCTACCTGACTGGATCCATCACCTCTATTTCACTTACCAAAAGTCTTCTTTTCCACATCCTTATTTCTCTTCCCCCCGCATGTCGTAAGTGGCGACTAACGGATTATGTTTCTCCTTTTACCCTTGTTAAGTGTTTCTTGTATAGAATATAGTCAATGTTTGTAAAGATTTTAGTCAAGCAGTATGTAAGAAATGTTAAGTCCTTTGTACTTTTGTTTGTTTGTTTGTTTGCTTAACGCCCAGCTGACCACGAAAAGAGCCATATCAGGGCGGTGCTGCTTTGACATATAACGTGCGCCACACACAAGACAGAAGTCGCAGCACAGGCTTCATGTCTCACCCAGTCACATTATTCTGACACCGGACCAACCAGTCCTAGCACTAACCCCATAGTGCCAGACGCCAGGCGGAGCAGCCACTAGATTGCCAATTTTAAAGTCTTAGGTATGACCCGGATATGCGCCGAAATGGCTGCGATCTGCTGGCCGATGTGAATGCGTGATGTATTGTGCAAAAAAATTCCATATCACACGGCATAAATAAACCCCTGCGCCTTGAATATGTGCGCGATATAAATTGCATAAAAAAAAAAATCCCTGCGCTTAGAAGTGTACCCACGGAATACGCGCAATATAAGCCTCATATTGATTGATTGATTGATTGATAATTTTATGTCTTCATAACCAAGGTCATGATGAGCTTTTTATAATTTTGGTTGGCGCAAATGTGTCTTCACTGTAACTAGCTACCCCCCCCCCCCCCCATCCCTCCCCTCTCACCTACCCACACCCCCTCCCCTTTGTCTAAAAATGTGAAGGGGAGAGGTGATGGAGGTTGAATAGGAGCTTCGGTGTGCTTTAACTGGTAGTCATTTGTTCAGCCGAGTTATCTATCTTCCTTGAACAGTTTATGATTTTCCCGGTCGGACAGATTGTTTGATCAACTGACCAGGCAAAGTGATTACCAAAGCCATGCTAGCTGCTACCTTGGTTAAAGTTAACGTAACTCGAGAACGGCAGTGAAGTACTTGCGGCCTTCTTTTCATTTTCCAGGAAGCAGCGCGAACGAGTCCACTTCACACCTTGGAGTTGGTTTAAGCGTGTTTTATTCAATTTCTCATACACACGTTTCAAACAATAACAACATTAAGAACGTTAACAAGCAGAGTGCTTATGGACACGTTCTTGAAATGATAATCAATACACATTCCGATAGCAAAACATGGCGAACAAGTGATAGCTTCAACACTTATCTTGATAATCTTTAATTATATGGAGTTGTGCTTGGTTTGACCATAAACATTATCTTGTCAAGGACGTCGTAAATTGCCCCTCGGTGAAAACAGCTGGTATTATGTGCAAGTCGGTTTAGTTCAATGATATTTTAGCAAACAGACACCGATGAAGATATAAATGCACGTTTGCTCAAGGGGACTTCCTGTCTCGGGGATGATGATGATGATGATATATCTCTCTTTATTTCCCTCTCTTGGAGAGTTTGCTGCGTGATAGCCTCTAACCCTTATCATTGTATAACAACGTTCAATCATCATCGTCATCGTCATCTCTCTCTCCCGTTCTCTCTCTCGCCCCCCCCCCACCGCCCCCCTTTCCATCACTTTCCCCAACTTAGTATGTTCTAAACGAAGACTACTTTCTTTACACACTCTTAAGTTTACATGTATTATTACGTTTTAGTTTTGCAAGTCATTTTCCTCTCGAATTTTTTATCTTATTTAGTGTAACACTATTTGCTGTCTGTCCTCTTATTTGCTGACTTCTTTTTTTTCTTCTGTTGGTTTAAACAAGATTTTATTAAGGACATACAGGGTGGCATGTATATGCGATATAAACAATTGTGACCACACAATAAGCTAAACTTATATTAAGTGTGTTTATAAATATGTACATCTAGATAGGAATTACTATTTCACGTTATGTCAATGTCAGAGAGTTGCTTATCTCCTTGTTATAAATGTTAGACAGACAAGATACAATTTTTACCCCCAAAAAGAGGAAAAAATACAGCAAAAGAAACAGAGGATGTGACAGAAGACGGGAAGGGAGTTAACTTTATTTTTCAGCAATATCGGGGATATATAAGTCGGTAAGGTGGGTATACAAGCATTTCAGAGAGACGATGACTGTCACAGACTTGCCAATTCAATGTTCCTGCAGCAGCAATATTTTCATCCAAAATGTTGTCCAAACTAATTAAGTTGAGATTACTCATTTGAATACAAAGAAAACCCTTTAGAAAGATTCACTCAAACTTGATGAAAACCCCAGATGAAGCATTTGTTTGACATCTGTTCTGAACTTCCCCTCCCCTTCCTCATTATATGGGTACCTCTCAAGATCGGCAGTGAAGTACTTTCGGTCTTATTATCATTGCCCACGCGGCAGCGTGCATGATTGAGTACACTTCACGCGTTCGAGTCGTGCTTGAGTCAAGCACGTCGTAAAATAACTGTCGGTGAAAACTGTACAAGACAGCTAGTATTATGTGTAAGTCGGCTAAGTTCAGGGATATTTTAGGACACAGAAACCGATCAAAGTGTAATGCGCGTTTGTTTAAGGGGACTTCCAACTTCCAAAGGATTTTATAAAAATGCGCGCGGCGGAATTTGTTATGGCTTCTTTGATACCCGATTTTTCAAGGGTTTGAACCATTCGTTTATTTCATTTATTTAATTCCCCTCCCTGCCCCTCGGGCCTTTCATCCTCCCCCTCTACCCCCACCCTTTGCCTCCCATATGTTTCTGAGTTCATTTCGGTTCATGCAATGTTTTGCTGAGAGCAATTTCTTGTCCCGATGTAACTTTTTCGTACTCTGATCGGTCCTCGTGGATTTTAAGTAGACAACAGGTCACGGTCCAAGTATTCTTGTAATTGGTCAATCCTTTGAGAAGTTTATGGCGATGCTTCAAGAAAGAGATTGGTCAGTTGGATGTGAAAAACCTATGTGGCAAGTTGTAAAGAGGATTTTCCTTCTCAGACAGAAAGATTAGCAGCGAAAAAGGGAAGTACCAAAACGTTGAAATTATCCGGGTGGGCGGATACATCTTTGTCACTTCTGGAGATTCTTTTCTTCAAAATGTGTTTCTTTTGCCATTTGCAATGAAATGTTTTGTGACTCCATTAATTCATCCGATTTCTTTTATGCAACATAATCTGTCTTTGTTTTTGTGACTTTTAAAAATGTTTACATTCAAATTAACTTTTATTTGAAAAACTTCTTTAAAAAAAGAAGAAGAACAAAATAGAAAGAATCCATGGTCCATTAAACTCTCTGATCTGAGTAGACATTCGCTCTTTATTTCCTGCGATTTAAAACAGGAAAAAAAAAGGATGAAGGGAACATTGTAACACATGCAATTTCAATCAATCAATCAATCAGTGAGGCTTATATCGCGCATATTCCGTGGGTACAGTTCTAGGCGCTCTGCAGTGTTGCCGTGTGAGATGAAATTTTATACGGCCAGTAAATGCAGCCATTTCGGCGCATATATTTACCTTTCACGGCCTATTATTCCAAGTCACACGGGTATAGGTAGACAATTATTAACTGTGCCTAAGCAATTTTGCCAGGAAAGATCCTTTTGTCAATCGTGGGATCTTTAACGTGCTCACCCAATGTAGTGTACACGGGGGGGGGGGGGGGGGGGGGGGGGGAGTTCGGACACCGAAGAGAGTCTGCACACAAAGTTGACTCTGAAATAAATTTCCGCCGAACCTGGGATCGAACTCACGCTGACAGCGGCCAACTGAATACAAATCCAGCGCGCTACCAACTGAGCTATATCCCCGCTATATCTATATTTAAGCGCTATTTTCTGTGCTCTCTCTGGCCGATGTGAATGCGTGATGTATTGTGCAAAAAAAATTCCATCTCACACGGCATGAATAAATCCCTGCGTCTTGAATATGTGCGCGATATAAATTGCATAAAAATAAAAATAAAAGATAAATCCCTGCGCTTAGAAGTGTACCCACGGAATACGCGCAATATAAGCCTCATATTGATTGATTGATTGATAATTTTATGTCTTCATAACCAAGGTCATGATGAGCTTTTTATAATTTTGGTTGGCGCAAATGTGTCTTCACTGTAACTAGCTACCCCCCCCCCCCCATCCCTCCCCTCTCACCTACCCACCCCCCTTCCTTTGTCTAAAAATGTGAAGGGGAGAGGTGATGGAGGTTGAATAGGAGCTTCGGTGTGCTTTAACTGGTAGTCATTTGTTCAGCCGAGTTATCTATCTTCCTTGAACAGTTTATGATTTACCCCGTCGGACAGATTGTTTGATCAACTGACCAGGCAAAGTGATTACCAAAGCCATGCTAGCTGCTACCTTGGTTAAAGTTAACGTAACTCGAGAACGGCAGTGAAGTACTTGCGGCCTTCTTTTCATTTTCCAGAAAGCAGCGCGAACGAGTCCACTTCACACCTTGGAGTTGTGCTTGGTTTGACCATAAACATTATCTTGTCAAGGACGTCGTAAATTGCCCCTCAGTGAAAACAGCTGGTATTATGTGCAAGTCGGTTAGTTCAATGATATTTTAGCAAACAGACACCGATGAAGATATAAATGCACGTTTGCTCAAGGGGACTTCCTGTCTCGGGGATGATGATGATGATGATATATCTCTCTTTATTTCCCTCTCTTGAAGAGTTTGCTGCGTGATAGCCTCCAACCCTTATCATGGCTGCAATTACTGGCGTATAAAATTTCATCTCACACGGCATCACTGCAGAGCGCCTAGAACTGTACCCACGGAATATGCGCGATATAAGCCTCATTGATTGATTGATTGATTGATCATTGTAAAACAACGTTCAATCATCATCGTCATCGTCATCTCTCTCTCCCGTCTCTCTCTCTCGCCCCCCCCCCCCACTCTTTCTCTTTCTCTCTCTCTCCCTCTCTCTCTCTCTCTCTCTGTCTCTCTCTCTTACACACTTTCTCTTTCCTATTCTCTCTCTGTTTTGTTCTCGTTTCTCTGAAAGATTTGTTTTAAACAAACACGTAGGAAAGAAATCTGCAGAGCTGTTGCAATTGTGTCTTTTATCTCTATCTTTTTCTTTGTTTTGTTTCGGTTTTTTACTGTATGCCTATCTGTCTGTCTGTCTGTCTGTCTGTCTGTCTGTCTGTCTGTCTGTCTATCGCGCAGGTTACTGTCTGTCCGTCTGACCCTGTCTGTCCGTCTGTCGTCTCTCTCACTCTGTTTCTGTCTTTCTCTCTTACTTATTTAATTACCCCAACTCTCACACTCTCTATCTCTCTCTCTCTCTCTCTCTCTCTCTCTCTCTCTCTCTCTCTCTCTCTCTCTCTCTCTCTCTCTCTCCCTCCGGCAGCACATATTTTTCGCTCCAGCAATTTACTTGAAAAAGTGAAGAAAATGCCTGTCGTTGGAAGCTACCTTGACAGGCCTGCCAGCTGACCACTACGTCAAGTACTGGAAAGTCACAGTCACACTTTAACTGCTCAGCACAGAGAACCAACAGGCCGCCATTTGCAGAGCTAGTCTACGCAACGTAAAAAAAACCCAAAACCTTCGCAGCTCAGACGTGACAGACAATGATCCCAACAATTTAACA
Source organism: Littorina saxatilis (assembly GCF_037325665.1). Classification (NCBI taxonomy): domain Eukaryota; kingdom Metazoa; phylum Mollusca; class Gastropoda; order Littorinimorpha; family Littorinidae; genus Littorina; species Littorina saxatilis. Next base: position 17,555 of record NW_027128070.1, read on the forward strand.
GCAAAGAGGTATGCGTTTCTTCTGTTGATACAGCTGATCGATCATCTGCGAAATCATGCCAGCACAACATCAGGCATAATTCACACAAACACGTACGACAAAGTTCACGACGTTAGGAACAAACAGAAAATGAGACTACACGCCGGCGAACGCATTGACAGTGAGGCAAGCTGTGTTGTGAACATTGAAGCACGTGAATCACGGAGCCACATTCCATCCAAGGTGACGGAACCTGCCTTGCAGCAATCCATTGACTCCACGTGCGTGGCCCCTGGCAGTGACAAGGACAGGTATTTTACGTCAGAGAGTGATACAGAGGAACCTGTGGAAAAGCAGTTGACTAAAGCTGAAAACGATGCTTTAGAAAGGGAGTACAGTCTAGGGGAAGTAAAAGCACTTGCTTTAGAAATTACTACGAACCCCAGAACACGAAAGAAAGTGAAAGGTGTGCAAAACAAAACAAAGAACAATTCTTTGATTAGACTGGTGTACACTGCTTGTAAAATCAGATCACTTCATGTTCACCTACGATTGTACCAAAGCTGAAACACTGAACTGGACGTTATTCAGGGACAAAGCAGACATGAGTTATGATGAATCAGAACGACTGGCATTTATTGAGGAGACTGCAGATGTGCGACGAACACTGTACCATGTTGAGATAAATCATATCGCAAGGATTTGCATGCACTGGTTACACT
>NW_027128071.1:0-16960 GCF_037325665.1 Littorina saxatilis
CCACACGCACACACGCACACACATGCCCAAACTTACTGCTCTCGTCCACGTAGTCGTTGCTACCAAAGCAGACGACGGAGGCGTATCTTCCTGTGTCGCACGTGCCGGGCTTGACACAGTCGCTGGAGGACCGCTCGCCGCCTGTACACTGCATGGTGGAGTTGAGGTGCGTGTCGAACGCTCGCACGTGGGATGAAGTCGTCCCGTAGGCTGAACAGCACACAGCTTTCCCGTCGACAAATTCAAGATCTTGGCAAACACGCCTGTTGGACACAAATCATAATAAAATCAGAGCGTCTGGTTATCAATGTACAACAGCCTGGTTTGCGAAAGAGTGAATGCCCTTGCTTTTTACTCAAAGAAATATTGGAGGGGCCAATCACTAACGAGGGGAGTGTCGGACACACGTGAACAGGAGCACGTGTGAAGTTATTAGTCAGAGGAAATCAAGGGCTTCACTTCTTCACACCCCATACTCACACCCCGAGGGAGTTATTTCCAAAACACACACACCATGCGCCACGCACGCACGCACGCACGCACACGACGCACGCACGCACGCACGCACGCACGCACGCACACACACACACACAACACACACACCACACACAACACACACACACCACATACGTGTCTGAGGGGTGGATATGTGGACATTTGCCGCAAAGAAAAATGTGTTTTATGTGGACTTGTTTATTTCTAAAGCTACAGAAACGGAGTGCAAGTGTAAACATGTGTTAGACTTTAAGAATACTTTTTGAGAAAAAAAAAATTAAAAACACTCATTATTGAAAGTTACACACCCAAAAATAGAGATTCTGAAACACGTGTTATATGTGGACATCCGCCACCTAAAAGTGAGTGGTAGCCGGACATAATTATGACCGGAAAGCTGTAAATACTATCAACTTTATCAAAATAGCGTTACATATACGTGGTAGTACAAAAAAGCTACCAGTAATCCCAAATTATTACCCCCAAAAAATAGGAGGGGGGTGGGTTAATTTTTTTTTTTTTTTTTTTTTTTTTTTTTTTGCATGAAAAGACTTAAGGCCAGATTTTCGTTACAAAACTGGGTGGGGGGGGGGGGGGGGGGGTGATTTTTTTTTTTTTTTTTTTTTTTTTTTTTTTTGCATGAAAAGACTTTAGGTTTAGGCCGGATTTTCGTTACAAAACCAAAGCTTAGTTAAAAAAAAAAAAATAAAAAAAATATATATATATATAAAAAAAAAAATTTTTTTAATTAACCTAAAATGTTTGTTAGCATGAATTAAGGTCGTGTCAGAATGTTTAAACCAAAACCAAAACTTTATTTAAAAAAAGTTAATCTGAATAATTTTCAATCTTTTAAAATGTGTGTTTGTTTTGTTTAAAATTAAATGGCTGGATGGGGTGTTGGTAACCAAACCAACACTTTATTTCGCAAAGCTAGCGTGAGCAGCTAGAGATTGTATTCTTTGATGTTGAATTTTTGTTTGTTTGTTTGCTTAACGCCCAGCCGACCACGAAGGGCCATATCAGGGCGGTGCTGCTTTGACATATAACGTGCGCCACACACAAGACAGAAGTCGCAGCACAGGCTTCATGTCTCACCCAGTCACATTATTCTGACAGCGGACCAACCAGTCCTAGCACTAAACCCATAATGCCAGACGCAAGGCGGAGCAGACACTAGATTGCCAATTTTAAAGTCTTAGGTATGACCCGGCGGGGTTCGAACCCACGACCTCCCGATCACGGGGCGGACGCCTTACTTCATTGTCTGTTTGATATGAGGATAGATACTTGATCTTTTTATCGTGCTTTAAAAGATTCAAGGATTGTTTGCGTTTGCTTGATCACACTAAGAAAACAAACGAGAGACTAAAAACACAAGAAACGAACACGCTATATTCCAACATCGGACGACTACCATCCGTGAATAACTTGATGGTTGAAAATGCAGATCTGCTAATATGCACTGCCATTACATGTTTAAGACATGCACGGATCATATCACAAACGTGTGCTACTCCCTATAACTGAAACGTTAAAGCACCCTCACAAAAACACACTAGTAATTAATATCACAGTAGGAAGTATCCTCTTGAGCTTATACTTTAAAACGCTATTTAGCTTTGGTTCCTCAATGTTTGTTTGATGTTTGTTTTCAGGAGAGAGAGAGAGAGAGAGAGAGAGAGAGAGAGAGAGAGAGAGAGAGAGAGAGAGAGAGAGAGAGAGAGAGTAAGTAACCATTGAATGCCATTTTCAGGTGTCATTTTTTCTACTTGTTAAGTTAACCTTTGCCGTGCTTCCTGGGTTCACCTGTACCCAGAGACACACTAAAATCATTGTAACTCTGGAACCATTAAAGGTATCGTTTTGAAATTTTAAGTATCTCTCACACACCTAATTTGCTATCTGTCTGCAAATTTGTAGTGTGTACATGACAAAACATTAAAATTAATTGATTATGATAATTTACATAAACACTACCGATGGCGCGGGTTCACACAACCCATACTTTTAAAGAGTAGTAGTGATTGTAACTATCCCTCTGCCGACGGCGCAGGCCGGGTTCTGCTACACCCATAATTACCAGAGCGGCGGAACAGTGTCTGTCTGCCTGTTTCTCCAAGAGACTGTCTGTCTCTCTGTCTGTCTGTCCGTATCTCTCTGTCTGTATGTCTGTTGTCAGTTGCTCTGTCTGTCTGTCTATCTGTCTATCCGCCTATCCGTCTATCTGACTGTCTGTCTATCTGTCTCTGTCTGTGTCTCTCTCTCTCTTCTTAGTCTCTCTCTCTCTCTTTCTTCTTAGTCTCTCTCTCTCTCTTAGTCTCTCTCTCTTTCTTAGTCTCCCTCTCTCTCTCTCTTAGTCTCTCTCTCTCTTAGTCTCTCTCTCTCTTTCTTAGTCTCCCTCTCTCTCTTTCTTAGTCTCCCTCTCTCTCTTTCTCAGTCTCTCTCTCTCTCTTTCTTAGTCTCTCTCTCTCTTTCTTAGTCTCTTTCTTAGTCTCTCTCTCTCTTTCTTAGTCTCTCTCTCTTTCTTTGTCTCTCTCTTTCTTAGTCTCTCTCTCTCTCTCTCTTTCTTAGTCTCTCTCTCTCTCTCTCTCTTTCTTAGTCTCTCTCTCTCTTTCTTAGTCTCTCCCTCTCTCTCTTTCTTAGTCTCTCTTTCTTAGTCTCTCTCTCTCTTTCTTAGTCTCTCTCTCTCTTTCTTAGTCTCTCTCTCTCTTTCTTAGTCTCTCTCTTTCTTAGTCTCTCTCTCTCTTTCTTAGTCTCTCTCTTTCTTAGTCTCTCTTTCTTAGTCTCCTCTCTCTCTCTCTTTCTTAGTCTCTCTCTCTCTTTCTTAGTCTCAGTCTCTCTCTCTCTCTCTCTCTTTCTTAGTCTCTCTCTCTTTCTTAGTCTCCCTCTCTCTCTTTCTTAGTCTCCCTCTCTCTCTTTCTCAGTCTCTCTCTCTCTTTCTTAGTCTCTCTCTCTCTTTCTTAGTCTCTTTCTTAGTCTCTCTCTCTCTTTCTTAGTCTCTCTCTCTTTCTTAGTCTCTCTCTCTCTTTCTTAGTCTCTCTCTCTCTCTCTCTTTTCTTAGTCTCTCTCTCTTTCTTAGTCTCCCTCTCTCTCTTTCTTAGTCTCTCTCTCTCTCTTTCTTAGTCTCTCTCTCTCTTTCTTAGTCTCTCTCTCTCTCTCTCTTTCTTAGTCTCTCTCTCTCTCTCTCTTTCTTAGTCTCTCAGTCTCTCTCAGTCTCTCCCTCCCCCTCTCGCTCCCCTGCAAGAAGTCGGTGAAGGGAGAAACTCGATGCACCCACTGAAGTAGCGCTGTGGGTTTCCCTGAACCCACCCCGTCGTTAGAGAAATAAACGGTAAAAACCCTCTTTCAAATGTATGGGTTCAGACAAACCCGCATCGTCATTAGAGAAATAAACGGTAAAAACCCTCTTTCAAATGTATGGGTTCAGACAAACCCGCATCGTCGGGCGTGTGTAGTCAAAAGCGGCATCCGGCAAAGGTTGATGTGTTGATTTCAGGGGAAATTGTTTTTGATGGTTACAAAATATATTGATCACACTTACAGGCGAATGACACAAAGTGTCCTATTCCCTGCCACACACAGTCGTCAGTTCTTTGTCACTCATAGTGTTGAATTTACTGTCACAAACACACTCACAGCCACAGTCACACACCCTCACTTGGCGAAATCAAACTTTCTTTCTTTATTTGGTGTTTTACGTCGTTTTCAACCACGAAGGTTATATCGCGGAGGGGGAAGGGGAGAGATGGGATAGAGCCACTTGTCAATTGTTTCTTGTTCACAAAAGCACTAATAAAAAATTTTCTCCCGGGGCTTGCAACGTAGTACAATATATTACCTTACTGGGACCTGGAGAATGCAAGTTTCCAGTACAAAGGACTTAACATTTCTTACATACTGCTTGACTAAAATCTTTACAAAAATTGACTATATTCTATACAAGAAACACTTAACAAGGGTAAAAGGAGAAACAGAATCCGTTAGTGGCCTCTTACGACATGCTGGGGAGCATCGGGTAAATTCTTTCTCGTCCCAACCAATATGGGACTCCCCCTAACCCGCGGGGGGAGCGAAAACAAACACAATTCTCAAGAATCAAGTAAGCAACATATATTTTGCAAACCATAATCTGTACTGAGGTGTTCAATGGGAACCACATTTTTAGAGCAAAAGTTTAAAACAACACAAGAAGACAACACAAGAAGACTTGAAAACGTTTTCCTACTGGACAGAGCAAATACAGTTACAATGGTCCATACAAAAGTCATGATCAATGGGAGTTATCCACAACCCAGAAAATCTCATACAAAGGACAGCTGTCATGACATCTGTCAGTGCAGACGTCCACATATTTACACCAAAAAGAAACAAGGTAAACCAGAAAAAAATCATGAAACATAATCAAGTGATAATCCGAATCAATTTTCACATCAAATATTTACGTCATTGTTTGCTTACATTCATTTCACTGAAGAAGGGCGTGGCCCAAAAGTCTTTGTAACTTGGTGTTTACTGTTTTTTTTTCTAATTAATCAAAATTTGTGTCATACCAAATTTTTAGAGCAAAAGTTAAAAACAACACAAGAGATTTGAAAAGGTTTTCCAACTGCATGGGTGGGAGCAAAAACAAAGTGCTTTACGAAAAAAAAAAAAAGGTGTATGACCGGGTGGGTGTTGGGGGGGGAACCACTTTGCTTGTCGACAAAAATATTTCTTTTAACTTCCATCAAAGTGACAGGAAACTGCGGGAAATGGAATTAATATTACAGTAGGAAGTAACAGTTAAATTTAGTACATGTGCTTCAGGTGTTTTTTCTTTTCATATGCCACTTTATCTTTAATTTGGGTCCAGGATCTCCCTTCCAGTATTTGGCTGCTTGCAATGCCCAACTAAATTTGTTTCTTTCCTGGAAGCTTTCCTCCCAAAATGGAAGCTTGAAAAAGCTTTGTCACGGCCTTCTCTTCTTCTCTCAAGAACTTGCTGTAGTTCCCTGAAACAGAAATTGACAGCTGTTCCTCAAAATGCCTTTGTTGTACATGCTAAAGACTACAAAAAATGAGCACCCCAAAAATCACACCTTCCATGGAGAAAATAACGTACAAAATACAAAAAATAAAACAATACTGACAAAAATACATATTTCCCAGGCCTTCAAAGACAGAATGATACAGCTAACAGAGCTAAACGACTCCCAACAGATGAAAAAATGGTTATTTTCAGTCCCCGGCCCCCTTCAGTGAATCTGGATCACGTTTTGTCAAAACGCAACAAACATTATTGAGTTTTTGGAGCGCTGTGGCAACTTTTAATTTGACCCCTACCTTGTTTTAATGACTGCCAGATTACCTAACGACTTCTGAATCACACACACATTGAAAGCATTGACAAGGTTTTTGATGATGATTAAATGTTATAATTAGCTCATTAATATAAATTTGGAAGCAAGAAAAGCTCGCTGTCCACTATTTCTTGCTGGAGGGCATTAGAAAGGTAAAAAAAACAAAAACATGTTGGTTGGATTTAAATATTAGTTTGTGGGGTGTGTATATAATACAAGGAAATGGAACGAATATGATAAAATAAAATAATCAACAAGAACAACCCAAAAATCAATGAGACCATGAATTGCATCAAAGACAGGTTAGAATTTGTGTAGTGTGACTCCTCTTTTATGGTGCATTGCACTGAAGAGCAACCGCCCTGATATTATACGTTATTTGCGTTTTTGACCAAAATATGACATTTTACACAGATCGAGACAGTCATTGTTCTCCGAGACCGCGCTAGCGGTCGAGGTGAACAATGACTGTCGAGATCTGTGTAAAATATCATATTTTGGTCAAAAACGCAAATAACATTTATGTATCGATCGAATTCCTTTCAGGTACTGACTTTGTTGTTGTTTTAACGATTGAACGAGCACACACACACATGCAAGCAAACACATAAGCTTCATATTTTGGCGTTTCAGGTTGACCGAAACTTCCAAGGAACTATAAAACACACGTCATGTACTGACTTTGTTGTTGTTTTGACATTGAACAGCACACACACATGCACATGACGTGTGTTTTGTAGTTCCTTTGAAGTTTCGGTCAACCTGAAACGCCAAAATATGAAGTTTTGTATGCCTCTGACGTCACATGGCTCAAAGAAGGGAAATCCAATGTCCAATCGATACATAACCCTTTGTGGTGGACTGGGCATTAAGCAAACAAACAAACAAAGAGATTGAAGAGCACAAGTCTGCTGTATGTGCACTGAGCACAAACAGTTAAGTTCTGTGAAATTTGGAGAGCCTGCAGCTACCCAGCAAAAACACCATAAAAACCATTGATTTTTTGCTGTTTTTCAGTTTTGTGGTCGCTCTCTTTTACACACTAGATCAGCCTGACAGCGCGACAGATTTGAACGAAATTTGTATGAATCATTAGGCAAGACACCAAATAAACTTTCGAATGTAAAAAATGTAAAATATCATTCAGTTTAAGTCACTGTTTCAACGGTTGAAAGTGAATCAAGCCATCAAAAAGCACAATTTTTGAGAGTAGATGTGGTCACGGACCAGTGACATCATACCCAGATATTGCTCAGATTCCAGAAACACATTTTTGAGCAGAAGAAAGACTGATTTTCAAATACACGTATATTTCTGACCAAATAACTGCTGTTTAACATCTGGGGTATACCACTGAAAAAAATATCCTTAACTTTTTTGTGCTCAGTGTATCAGTGCATGTATGAAATCACATAATTAAATAGTGAGTGTGTGTGATGTGTGCACAAAGTGGTGAGTTCCAATCTCTCCGATGAGAGACCACATCCCTTTTAAGGCACAGTAAGCCTCCCGCAAACCATCAAAGACACACAGTACAAACACCCTTTTGTTTGAACACTCACCGCTTGAGAATATCTGAGGTGCCTTACGTAAAGAGCCAGCAATTTTCAATGAATTTATTTTTGCATGGTTTATCTAACGCCTGAGCCATCGTGGACCCCGGGGTGTGATCAACTTTCCTTTTTTTTTTCACAAATCTAGTCGTCAGTTTGTGATTTCAATGCGACTCGCTTTATCTGCATTAGACCGTTATTGTATAACTCTGAATCTAAAATGCAACAACGACTGCGAGTCACACAAACTTATCGGTGGAGTTTGGCTTCAAAGAAGCAAGTTCAATGCAAAAAATTCGTCTGCTTCGGGAAACACTTCTTTGCGTGACATGCTTCCGGACTCCCTTTTTGTCAATTTTTCAAAACTTCGAGTTGTACTGATCTTTTTTTGGTGAAAAAAAAATCTTTTAGGATTAATGAATGCTTGTGTTACAATAATTTATTATTTAGATTTTAGTACTAGCGCCAAAAAGCGTCTGATTTTGGTACTAGACAATCCTGCAGGCCATGCAAAAATAAAATTTAAAAAAATGCTAGCTCTTTACGGAGGGTGCTTAGGATGTTCGCAAGCGGTGAGTGTTTAAATGAAAGGGTGTTTGTACTGTGCGTAAAAAACCTGGCAATGTCTTTTCAGAAACTGATAGTTTACGTGAACCAGAGTGTGCTGACGCTTTCTGTTGTCCATTTGTCTATTATCCCTACCAAAATTACCCGTCAACATGACAGGCCACCTTCAATTTAAGGACACTTCTGGCAAGTCAATCGCAGGTACCCCTGTACTATCTTTTGCAATGTAGTCTAAAAATCAGTACTGGCACAATGGTGCACAAGTGCTTTCCATGACCACTTATGATCTGGTTTAGCTCCTTGCAGGACACATACCAATTAATTCTGGTGTTTTTTTTTGGGGGGGGTGGGGGTGCATATTGTGCGAGTAGTATGCATGGCCATTTGTTATTATTATCAAGGCAGTACATACGTTCGTTGGATTTTCCTGCTACTGCTGGTACTGGGTCTGCATCATCAACTGTAGAAGAAAAAAATGTTCAACATGTGAGACTTTCATTTTTCAGACCTCAATAAATTAACACATTTATTTTAAGACTCCTTCCTTTTTAAGACCAGATTTTTTGATAGATTCCAGTGTGTTAGATTTTGAGAATACAATTGGGCAGAGGAATATTCTTAATCAAGTCATTCAAAAGTTATTCACTTTACAATATCAATTTTACATTGCCTTTGAACAACATTTTGACAACAGAAGATTGAAACCACACATACATACTCAGAAATCAAACAAATGTTTAGGAGTTATGAAATCAGTGTTTTTTTTAAAGTTTGGCCATGCATCTTCTTCATATCACTTCATTGCAATTATATATTCTTATGTCCAAATCAACTGCACTTCACTACCCCCCGCGGGTTAGAGGGAGTCCCATATTGGTTGGGACGAGAAAGAATTTACCCGATGCTACCCAGCATGTCAGGGGCAGACCTAGGGGGGGGGGGGGGGGGTTCCTGGGTGCCCGGAACCCCCCCCCATCCGGGTTTTTTTTTTTTTAATATTTACTGAATAGATACCTTGTTATCTTCCAGGAGAGGCCTCCGATTGACCTAAACAAATAAAATTCCGTCAGCATCTGGGGGGCATAGCCCCCCAGACCCCCCACCAGGGCTCTGCCCCTGGACCCCACCGGGGCCTGAGCGGCCTCTGGACCCCTGCTCCAATTTGGAATCCCCCCCTTATCCATAACTAGGTCCGCCCCTGCATGTCGTAAGAGGCCACTAACGCTTCTGTTTCTCCTTTTACCCTTGTTAAGTGTTTCTTGTATAGAATATAGTCAATTTTTGTAAAGATTTTAGTCAAGCAGTATGTAAGAAATGTTAAGTCCTTTGTACTGGAAACTTGCATTCTCCCAGTAAGGTCATATATTGTCCTACGTTGCAAACCCCTGGAGCAATTTTTTATTAGTGCTTTTGTGAACAAGAAACAATTGACAAGTGGCTCTATCCCATCTCCCCCCTTTCCCCTATCCCATCTCCCCACCCTTTCCCCGTCGCGATATAACCTTGAATGGTTGAAAACGACGTTTAACACCAAATAAAGAAAGAAAGAAAGAAACTGCACTTCACTGAGCTACTTTGTAGAAGGTCCAGAAAGGGTACCAATGTCTATCACATAAATACCACTGCTAATACATGCATACTTTTAACTGTTGACTTTGATGACTGTTACTTTCATGACATTAAAAAAGAAGACTGATCTGAGAATCAATAGACTGATAAAAAAAATCACAGCAGGACAAACAATGTGTGTGCCAAATGCAAATCTTAAGTCTGTTCTGTTCAGCAGATGTAACAAGTATTAATTCTGGCCTTTTGGGGTTTGGTTAGCTTTGAACAAAAAGAAAAACAACGATGTGTATGTTCAAATTTGTTTGAGGGCAAATTGGTTCAATCATAAAACTGATTCATATCAAACTAAAAAGATAGCATTTACACTTCTGATGTAATGTTAATACATCTTTGATATCAATCTATTTTTGTGCAATGCAGGTTTAGTCATCTAAAACATTATTGAAGTCACGTTGTTTTATCTGATTCAGATAAATACCCACCTTCCTCTTGTCTGATTTCCCCTTCTTCGTTGTCTTTGTTTCTTTCAGAGTCACCTGAAATATGAATATTTATAATGAATAACAGAATAACACAAACATGGTGGAAAATGACAGTTAAACAAAAAGTAAATGCTCACACACGACTGGCCTTTGTAACCCCCGCCCATCCCTAACCCAACCTTACCCCATAGAAGACTCCCTCCCTAAGACCTCCAACCCCCGATCAGACATGTTCAAATCCATGTTTTCTATTATATTCTGTCAATAACCTAGAGCTGTAAGTTTACCCCATTTTAAGACCTGATGTTCTCAGGGTTTTGTAGGTCTTAAAAGGAGGATTCCACAAACCTCACTCAGTGACTAGCCTGATAAAATCAACACCCACCATATTTTGTAAAAAAAAAAAAAGAGATTCTTTTAAGGTAAGGAATCCCCATGGGAATTGGCAAAACATTTTTCACTATGAGTGTTTTGGGGTATGACCCAAACATAGGTGACCTTTTTTTGATTGGCTGATGTGTGCAATGGTTTCAAGCCAAACTTTGCAAAACGAAAAAGGACTGCGAAAAAAAATCTGAGCCTCATAAACACAGTGCGGTTGAAAATGTAAACACTGAACCTCCCACCTCCTCCTCCATCGCAATAGCTCGCTCATTCAGGTATTGCGACTCTTAAGAAAGAAAAAAATAATAAAAGTCAAACACAGTAAGACCGAAGACTGTGAATTTGACACAAAAGACAAACTGACAGGTTTCAAATCTGTGAATATCAAACTTTTGAGATGTTTTGTAAACAAACTGTTGCTCCCATCATGTAAACAACCTCCCTCCCGGCCATACTTGTTTGTCTTACGTCTAATCAAGCATTTAAAAGCAATGAAGATCATTTGTATATATGTCGATGTCTAAGAGAATAAGACTGTATTTAATTACAGTCGAGATCGCTTAACACAAATGAAAGGGACCAATATTTTTTTTCAGCTCAGAAGATAAAGCCTCATAACTTTTAAAGAAAGCAACATTCAAAATCCCAATCATTGTGCTGTTCTATACACATGAATTAGTGCTTTAATTTGGGTGTGAAATCGGTTGCAATAACTCTTTTGGTCAAGTTTTTATTATAAGGAGTACCTACCAATGTTTCGGCTGAAGGTCATGTCCTTCAGGGCTGTTCCCTTCTGTTGAGGGACTGACCCCTCTTCCATTGCAAATAGAAGAGGAGCCATCCGCGTCACCTGATGACCCTGGAAATTTTGTCGGTAGTGCCGAAGGTGGACCGCCTCTGTGTGGCCCATCCATTGGCACAAGACCTCGAAGTCCTGGTCATTTAGTCCCAACACTTGGGCTGTTGTTGCGATTTCTTTATGGAGGTTGGTGCTGCGTAGCCTTTCCGGGTGTTGTATTTTCTCGGCTACTTCGTCCACTGTTACACGAAGGGCATCCGATCCTCTGATGTAGCCATTTGAACCCTTCAAAAGAAGGTACTAAATTACAGAGGAGTAAGGAACCCGTTTAAAATAAGGTCAAGCCATTTTGTTATACCTTTCAGTATAGACGATTACCCATTTTGTGACAGCCACACAGAGTGGAAGGCAGAAATCAGTATCTCGCAAAATGAGGGCACTGTTGCATGCTTGTCATTATTTGTTTCAGCATAGCAATCGTTAGATTCGAGTAGAAATTGCTCTTAAAACATAGCATGCTACGCCAAAAGCATAGCAGTTGGCAGCTATGTGTGTGTAGGTGTGTGTGTGTAGATGCATTCCGAGGAAAATGTGGGGCTGATCTTCATGAAACTGTCCATATAAGTTCTGCCAGATAATATCCCCAGATAAAAAAAATCTTTTTTAATAAGTGTCTTTGATAATGTAATATCCGCATTTTAGTGAAAGTTAATGCAGGTTCTGTCACGCCCTCATTTTTCTTTTGATCAAATTGATTGAAATTTTGGAGGCTTAAAATCTGAAAAATGTCATTAAAATTAAACAAATCTGCTATCGATCCAAATATGATTTCATCTTATATTTTATCATTCTGTTATTCAAAAACCATACACACCGTCATGTTTGGATTAAATGCTCAGAAAGTTAAAAAGAATAGGAAAAGCGTGCTTACCTATGAAGCTCTATAGCCTACTATGTTATCCTTGCTTATTGATATATATTTTCCCATGTTCTTCAGGTGTCATGTAGTGCAAATTGCACTCATTTGTCTATTTGTATGTTATTTACCCCCCCTCCCCTCCCACAAAAACAAATGAGAAAGAAAAGGTTCTAATTGAATGCCATGCACTATTATTACCTTGCTGTTTAAGGCAAACACAAAAGGTTACTCGATGCAACCATTCCTGCTTGACGAAAGTCAACAAGGCTGTGCACGGCTTCCTGGACTTCAGGTGTCAGGATCACTGGCAGAGGGCGTGACCTTTTCCCCGTGCAGCATAACCCTGGCATGGGTTGTCAGCACACGTTCTTCCCCCTTGTCAGCCGAATTTTTTAGTGTGGCTGTCCATGCCTTGGTGAATTTGTTCTAAGTCTTTCAGCGTCATAGTTGCAGTCTATAAAAAAAAAGCATATCATATGAAACGTTATCAAAATAATATCTAGTCAAGATTTGAGACTGAAACTAAGGCAGCAACACTGAAAAGCAGTCAATATGTAGTAAGGTTTGGCCTGTCTCTACAAAGCATGCTAATGTGAAAAGTTAAGCAATAGTTTCTCAGTGCTAAAACCTAGATGGTAAACAGCTATAGTTTGATCAAAAACAAGAAAAGCAAATGCTTGCACACAACTCGCCTTCGTTGCCCTGTTAATGCTGCCCAAAACAAATAACGGTTTTGGGGTGACAAAAAAAGAACAGGGCCGGAGTGCTATGTAAATTAGGAGCAGTTCTTCCAAACCCATTAAAAAAAATATGACACACTAGCCTGTTCCCGTATACTGAGCCATTTTTTTTTTGTTTTAGCAAACTGCATTGCAGTTCCAGAGCAAATGATCATCGTTCCTTAACGAATGTGTTTAAACCTGTTTTTCTCGTCATATAATATGCACAGCTTGAAAATATGGCCAAGAACAAATCTAAGGTTCATCGAAGAAAGAAGAATAACAACATTCTTGTCCAACACAACTTGCATTTTGCCGTGTGCGCTGTAAAATCTCCCAACCTTTAAAGCAGACGAAAAAGCAGACATCTTCATATTTTTCCAAGGGAAAAGTCATTGGTCATAAAGTCTTGCAGGACAGAAACATACTTCTCTACGCTTTCTTTGCTTCTCAAAAATAAAATGTAATTCTTTATCTCAACTTGTCAAGTAAGTCAAACAACCATAGCACACAGAACTGGGCAATGACACTGATTTGAACAGGAAAGATCTTTGATAACGCAAATATAAATTGTTGTTGTTTTTGTTGTTTGTTTGCTTAACGCCCAGTCGACCACGAAGGGTTATTTCAGGGTGGTGCTGCTTTGACATTTAACGTTGCACCACACACAAGACATAAGTCGCAGCACAGGCTTCTTGTCTCTTCCAGTCACATTATTCTGACTCCGGACCAACCGGGCTAGCACTAAACCCATAATGCCAGATGCCATGCGGAGCAGCCACTTCAATTTTAAAGTCTTAGGTATGACCCAGCTGGGGTTCGAACCTACGACCTCCCGCTCACTGGGCGAACGCCTTACCACTAGGCCACCGTGTTGATGTGGTCACACCTATCTCGAGAACTAAGCATCGCACAGAACCAGCGCTCTTCCATTTTGTCACCTTCCTGAACCATCTTACCTTTTAGAGGAAGGGGAAAAAAAAGCTGTTTCAGCTTCATAAAATAATGTTAAAGAGAACTTATGTGACCATAATTTACTTCAAACCTAAAATTATTTGACATATTTAAACTGGCACAACCTCCAGCCTCCTCCACTGACATACTTATCAATATCCACCACATTTTAAAAGGAAATTCCTTTTTTTTCAACAAGAATCATAATTGTAATTCAATCAAGTTGACGTTTTAATGAAACAGACCCTGTGATTGGTTAGAATGCCCCAACTCATTAAAAATTACTGAATAATTAGAAAAAACACAGTAAACACCAATTTTCAAAGACTTTCGGGCCACGCCCTTCTTCAGTGAAATGAATGAGAATGTAAATAAACAATGACCAATGACGTAAAAACTAAAAAATTACTGGTAATTAACAACCTGCTGGCAAGGCACATTGATACAGCTTCAACTAGTCTCGGTTAGCTTTGTGGGTCAGAATCTAGGGTCCTTAACGTCCTCACAGGAAATTTTCCTTTTAGGGACGTGAGTTGATGATACGCTAAAAAAAAAAAATAAAATAATAAATAAATAATAAAAAACAAAATAAAAAAAGGAGAGAAAGAAAAGGGCAAGACCAAGCAAGCCCGACCGTGATAGGACCCCGACCCCGCTCTCCATGAGTAAGGGAGGGGGGTGGGGCAATAAGAATATACGTTAAGATCCTTGTAAGAGGAATATTAATAATTTTTCTTTTATATACGTTGACACTAGGGGAAGGGCCATTAAAAACATGGATTTTAATTCAATTTTATTTCGTTAAAAAAAGATAAAAATCAGGACCACCTGTCAAGAGGTTTAAAAGTGACTACATTGTGAGAATAATATAAAGAACATGCGCAAACACGTAATACTGATCTTCTAGTAACATTTGGGCACATCATTTCATTTACTATGTACATTAAGGGAAAAGTCTGGTTGTGGCACTCGATCACTAGGTGGGGCACTGCCCTTCGCTCCCTGTTACCCGAGCGCCAACAACAATTTATAGGAAGAGGAACAATAGCGTTTTAGTTTTAAAAACAACAGGATATGTCAGAGTTGTAGATTACTTTTGTGAAGAACGAGACATGGTCGAGGCCGTGTTTATCGTCCGGGTTAAAGAGTTGAATTGGCATAAGGTTATATTTGTCTATGTTCGCTTGCTGTTACAGGGGAGGTTAGCGCTGAGAATTGTAGGCCTGTTTTAACGTATGTTGCTACCTGTGTGTTTTTTCTATATCGGTCAAGTCGACTATGGGTGGGAAATAGAACCCTGGGATCTCTGGCAGTTTGGAGAAGGGAACATGAAGTGATTGCAAAAGCAGGATGTCACTCTTTTGTTCTTTTAAAAAGTTCAGCAGTTGTGCTATATTAGTGTTAATAGATCTGCAGTTCCACTGTAGAATTTTTAGTCTATTTTTCTGCGTAACTGGGCTGAGGTTGTATTATTTGACGCCATTGCGACGGAAAAGAGAAACAGGAAAGACAAACAGGTGGACGTTAATCTGTCTCTTCTCTCCATTAAAGGGTTAATTTTAGTTGGTGGATTTCTTTAGCAGTAAGGTCTTTTGATCCTGCCAGAGATCCCAGGGCCAGCATGGTATCGCTGGGTGAGATGGGGCCTAGGCTGGTGTTAGTGATGGTATTTGTGGGTCATTTTACAAGTAGAAAATATGAAGGACAACGAAATACCAAGGCCATAAGGTATGCGAAGTGATGACGTCGAACACTTGACGTAAGTTGATGCATGAATTCTTCGGCACTACGTCAGGAAATTCCAAAGATCGCTTTTGTGATGAAAAATTATTCTAAAGGCAGTTTACAGAGTGGAAATTGGTTTTTCACTGATAAAGTGGAACAGCCTTGTATACTAACCTCTGTCGGTCATCTTCTGTTGAAAATGATGATGTATGCCAGAACAACCTCCGCAAGTCTTCTCCACAATTCCGCTGATGCTCACGTTTTGATTCTTGGAAGAAAAAAACAACACAATCAATCAGCAAAATGACATGATCCCTTTCAAAATACATAAAATCATGAATAGTAGTCAGGGGTGTCGTTTGGATCGGCCCTTCGCCCAATCGCCGATTTGTTTTTGATTTGGCTGAAACTTCATGTTATCTTTACATTTAGAATTTTATTTTTATTTGGGGCACAATCCAGAATTAAATAATGTTTCAGACATCAAGGTGGAAGTTACTCAAAGCCCTGAAAGTCCAAAAAATAGTGCACTTTTAAAAATTTATAAGCCAGAGAACAAACTTTACTGACCCAATCAACAATTTGATTCAGCATTTACTCACATTTGACAAGTAGATTACCATTTCTACTCGCCAGTAACATGTTTGCACTTGCCATGGCAAGTAAATACTTGCAACTTTCAGCGCTGTAACTCTGGTCTGTATGTTATGAAGTGTGAGTATATGACACCCTTTTTCAAAATCATGCACACCAGAGCCAGGATAAACTAATTATTTTTCTGCGTGAGCTTTATAAAACACATTCAAGAAATATATATTGACCCACTATTAACCCATTGAGACCATTTATTGTCCAATATTAAGATTAAGAACACCCTACACATTCAACTTGCCACCACAACATCCTCTTCCTACCCCATCCTCAACCACCACAACACTTGCCTCTATGTTTTTGGCATGAGTTATTTAAAAAAAAAGTAAGTCCCTGCAGGCAATATAATCAGCTGTGCAGACAATGCCCTGTACCGGAGACTGTTGAGTACATGCCTGGTTGTCTGTGTGTGTTTTGGTAAGGCATCGAGTACAGTGGTACTCCCGACAAACGACCCCCCCATCAGAGACCCTCTCCCTTCTCAGACCTCATTCTTGCTGACGGATTAGTTTTGCTAGATATAAATCACCCCCATGGCCGACTCCCCCCAGAACCCGATTTGCGACTGACTAGTTGTTACAATTTGCGACCTTGTAACGACATTTTCAAATCAAAAACCTAACAAAAATCGTAACGTTTTGCTTGAATCTCTGAAAAAAGATCGCAAAAATCACTCGGCCGGAAATATAACAGACGACGCGTTTAGGTCTCGATTGCGCATGTCCGGCGTTCACAATTTTACGATCCCAACATGCCTTTTCTTTGTCCACTTCCTTTCGAAAAATCAACAAACACACGTGC
>NW_027128072.1:0-1982 GCF_037325665.1 Littorina saxatilis
TAATGGCCCTGGGATCCCTCTATCAGGATGTAAGAAGAACATGGGGCAATCATGAATCGATCTATCGAACCAGGAACACCAAGCAAGGAATTAATTAAAAAAAAGAATTAAAAAAAAGAACTAGAAGTGAAGGGGGAGAAACAAAGGGAAAGAAAAGAAAGGACTTAGGACGAACAGTAAGAAATGAGAGAAAAAAAGTAAGAAAGAAAACACAGAAAGGAAAAAAACAAATAGGCGAACAGTAAGGAAGCAGAGAAAGCAAAAGAAAGAAAGTAAGAAAGAGAGAAAGAAACAAACAAACACACAAACACACAAACAAACAAACAAACAAACACACAAACAAACAAACACACAAACAAAGACAGAAAGAAAGAACAGAAAGAAAAGGAAAGGACCAGAGAGACGAACAAAAACGAAAGAAAGAAAGAAAGAAGGAAAGAAAGACAGAAGGAAAGAAACACGCTTGACCAAAAGGAACAGAAAGAAAAGGAGAGGAACAGACAGACAACAAACAAAACAGACAGAAGGAAAGAAAGGCAGGAAGAAAGAAAGACAGACTGAAAGAAAGAAAGACAGAAAGAAATGAAGGAAGAAAGACCGAAAGAAAAACAAGTCGCGTAAGGCGAAATTACAACATTTAGTCAAGCTGTCGAACTAACAGAATGAAACTGAACTCACTGCATTTTTACAGCAAGAGCGAATACTCGTAGCATCGTCAGTCCACCGCTCGATGCAAAGGCAGTGAAATTGACAAGAAGAGCGGGGTAGTAGTTGCGCTGAGAAGGATAGCACGCTTTTCTTTATCTCTATTCTTTTTAACTTTCTGAGCGTGTTTGTAATCCAAACATATCACATCTATATGTTTATGGAATCAAGAACCCACAAGGAATAAGATGAAATTGTTTTTAAATCGATTTCGGAAATTTTATTTTAATAATAATTTTTATATTTTTAATTTTCAGAGCTTGTTTTTAATCCGAATATAACATATTTATATGTTTTTGGAATCAGAAAATGATGAAGAATAAGATGAACGTAAAGTGGGATCGTTTAAAAAACAAATTAATTTTGTTACAATTTTCAGATTTTTAATGACCAAAGTCATTAATTAATTTTTAAGCCACCAAGCTGAAATGCAATACCGAAGTCCGGCCTTCGTCGAAGATTGCTTGGCCAAAATTTCAATCAATTTGATTGAAAAATGAGGGTGTGACAGTGCCGCCTCAACTTTTAGAAAAAGCCGGATATGACGTCATCAAAGGTATTTATCGAAAAAAAGAAAAAAACGTCCGGGGATATCATTCCCAGGAACTCTCCTGTCAAATTTCATAAAGATCGGTCTAGTAGTTTGGTCTGAATCGCTCTACACACACGCGCGCACAGAAAGACAGACAGACACACAGACACACACACACACACACACACACACACACATACATACACAACGACCCTCGTCTCGATTCCCCCTCTACGTTAAAACAATTAGAAACACGCTTGACCAAAAAGACAATTAGAAACACGCTTGACCAAAAACCAGTGCAAGGACTACAGAAGAGTAAAATACAAACAAACATGACCTTATCAATGTTGTGTCTCATGTCGGCCACCATACCTGGGGCAGTGGTTCCGTGTTGCTGTTGTGGGTCGCCTACGTCGGACCGACGTTCCAATACCAAATATTGTACAATCGATGCCAGCACTACACAAGGAGGACCCTCAAGCAAAGCAGGAAAGACCACCCAAAAAAAGGACTCCCCTTTGGAAATAAATGGACCTCCTACAACGCAGATCGCAACAAGGAACCAAACGGAACACACACACACACACACACACACACACACACACACACACATACACACACAAACGCGCGCACGCACGCACGCACGCACACACACACACACACACACACACACACACACACACTCACTCACGCGTACACGCACACAAATACACACACATTCGCACACGCGCACTCGCACACA
>NW_027128073.1:0-2775 GCF_037325665.1 Littorina saxatilis
AACTTGTTTTTCTGCACAAACGTAAAGAACATCATTATCATGTGGTGGTCATTTACAAAACATATAAACGTCAGTAGAAAAAAATCCCTCAGAAAACAGAGAGAAACTTTAGGCAAAAACGATAACAGCTGAAAAAAGTATAGTTCCAATGGCAATGTCATAACCATAAATCCAAATCTGAAGCTTTGATAATTGTTCGCTAGAGTTAGAAGGAAATCTCCCCCATAGACAAACAATAAAGGCAATTTGATTGATTAACACAAAAGTATTAAAAATGAAAATGAAACTAACAAACTCCCGAAAAATCAACTATGTTTACATTCGAAATTACGTATCTGACTCAAACAAACAAATAAGCAAACATTGGCAAGAAGTATATGTTCCAAGGCACAGACTGAAAGTATGACTCACACATATTGAAAGGTAAGAAAAACCGTCCATGAAACTGTTTTTTGCGCTGATGACAAAATGTGAAAATGAGTATTCCAACAAATGAGCAGAATACAATTCACCTCCGTCCCATATTTCTGGAAAACATGTCGTTTTGTCTGTATTTGTCATGACAGCGATAGTGCAGAGGTGTCTGCTTTGCGTCATTATTGAAATATGAGAAGACATGCCGTGCTCGAGGTATTGAGCACTCTCGTCCTGGTGTGTATCCACCACCACAACCTTGAAAGCCGATGAGTGAGTATTGGATCTTTAACGTGCGCAATAACTTGGTGTATGCTGTCCGCATTGACGCGGGAAGGCACACAACACATAAGCAAATACAAAGATAGCTTGACAAAGTTCATCGGATGTGATTGAAACTTTGTAGGATTATTCTTTACATCAAAGTATTTACATCTGTAGCCTTTTACGAACGTTATCAGAAAAACAAGGGCGATAACTAGCCTTTTCTGTTCGGCAACACACAACTTAACGTTGGGCTTTTCTCGGAAACTATAAAAGTGACCGGGCTCAAATTTTATGTGAACGTGACTCATTGTGTTGTGAATAGCAATTTCTTCCTGTCCATCTGATGCCTCATATAATATTCAGAACTGCGAAAGTGACTCGATCGAGCGTTTGCTCTTCTTGTTTTATGAAGCTTTGCAGAAAATAACATCATGTTTTTACTTTTATTTATTTTTTTAATTTTATTTTACGAGGATTTATATCGCGCACGTATCTCACCACACAAGGCGACTCAAGGCGCATGTTACCTATTTTATCATTCTTGTCTTTAAATGTACGTACCTTCCTTTTTTGTGTAAACCACCACAGATCTGCCTAAGCGTTTACATGTGCTGAAAAAGAGCATCCCTCCACTTTGATCCATGTAAAATATCAACAACTTGCCCGAATGATACCCATGTAAAATATCAACAACTTGCCCGAATGATACCCATGTAAAATATCAACAACTTGTCCGAATGATACTCTTTTTGCCAAACTACATTTGATGATGGACATTGCAGACCTGTTTACCCTTACTATTTGGGAGTAATTTATTACTATTTTTTTAGGATTTTGGGGAAAAATATACTCCATTACTCCTGTCAAGTTTTAAGGGTAAACATGTCTGACATTGGTGTCACTTGCGAAATCAATTCATAACAAGAAATTCCTCCGAGGTAGAAAAAACACCCCCGTCCTTACCATTCTCACTGCCACCAACTGTGAAGGTTATTTCCCTTTGACCATTAATATGTCCCTCTATAAGTCCTTGTAGAATCTTAATCCACCAATAACTCCCTAACCGTGTGTTTGACTGGTCCCAATTTTTGTAAG
The DNA here is from genome assembly GCF_037325665.1 of Littorina saxatilis. Taxonomy (NCBI): domain Eukaryota; kingdom Metazoa; phylum Mollusca; class Gastropoda; order Littorinimorpha; family Littorinidae; genus Littorina; species Littorina saxatilis. Next base: position 1,777 of record NW_027128073.1, read on the forward strand.
GACCGTCTCAGGAATGTATAGAACCTGTTCACCAAGTTTGGTGACGATCGGTCCGTTCATTCTTGAGATCTATATGCGAACACAAACACACACACAAACAAACAAACAAACAAACAAACACATGGAGCGAATCCTATACACACCCCTATACCGGGGGTGTAATAACATTCCCACGTGGCCCAGCAAGTAGCCCGACTGTTGATTTGCTGTATAACCCCAAGTGGAAGCTAGGATGCTCTCATCACATGTAAAAAGCTTAGTTGAATCTGTGGTGTTTATATGGTAGATTACACGTGATGGAGGGTATCTTTTAATGTAGGCACCCCCCGCGGGTTAGGGGGAAGAATTTACCCGATGCTCCCCAGCATGTCGTAAGAGGCGACTAACGGATTCTGTTTCTCCTTTTACCCTTGTTAAGTGTTTCTTGTATAGAATATAGTCAATTTTTGTAAAGATTTTAGTACTGGAAACTTGCATTCTCCCAGTAAGGTCATATATTGTACTACGTTGCAAGCCCCTGGAGCAAATTTTTGATTAGTCCTTTTGTGAACAAGAAACAATTGACAAGTGGCTCTATCCCATCTCCCCCCCATTCCCCGTCGCGATATAACCTTCGTGGTTGAAAACGACGTTAAACACCAAATAAAGAAAGAAAGTTTAATGTAGACATGCATCATATCTATGTCGATGATGAATGATCCGGTGGAAATGTTTGGCTTGTAAAGGATTGGTTTGTTAATTGTTGGTTTTCCCTGTCCCGGCTTCAAAATACTTGGTTGGTTTGGGACCGATGCCGTTTTCTGTTCTTCCTCAGTTTGGTTTGTAAATGAGCAAAGCATAAGTGAAGTTATGAGGAGGGTGTATACTTATCCAACCTCCATGCCCTAAGTGTTTGTATTTTTCACTGTTGTTGTTAAGAATGTTGTTGTTGTTGTTGTTGTAGAGATGCATGCTATAGCGTTATGACTGGATCACAGAGTAACGCTCAAACATATTAAC
>NW_027128074.1:0-5530 GCF_037325665.1 Littorina saxatilis
CCCAACCCCAACCCCAACCCCAACCCCAACCCCAACCCCAACCCTAAATGGATGCATGAGTGTCATCATTTGGTATATAAGCTGTAATGATAAATATATTGTTTAAGTGTGAATAATGGTGTAAGATATATATGATTATGACTATGGGTGTCGTTGTTCGGAGTGTAGGAAGATGGTCTAATATGATGAATGTGTGACCTAAGTATAGGGTGTGTAGACACTGGAGAGGCATATGCATGAATTCCTTCATGGTGGAGGTTCCTATTTGATCATAACCTACACTTATCTGTGCACATACTTAGTATTAGCACTTATAAATGGTTACTGCTGCAGTTTGCCAGCATCTGCATACATTAATCTCCGATCATGTTATGGTCTAACCTTGTAAATATTTTACCTAAATGGAGTTACTTGATTTAGTTTAGATCCTTTTGTTACTTAAGTTTCTGCAACTTGAGATAGATGTTGCATTGGTTTGACAAATTCAAGCGGCCGTCAACAGTTAGTTGGGCAATGCTCTACTCCTAATTGTTAATTTGGTTTTATGCAGTTTGCTAGTTACCCATATGTTGATGATTTAATAAAGTAGCTTACTATATATAAATTAATGTAAAAACATTCCCAAGGTTTTACAAACCCACAAAAACACAACCAAAATACCCCAATAACACCAGCAACTACCATCTCGAAAAAAACACATGTGCTCAGTTGGTGAAGAGGGCCATCATAGAGTATAATCTGGTAATTACAACCCAACAAAGTAATGCGTCATATTACTGAAAATATATTATAAGACCCTAAGCTGGAACATGACTGGATTGTTTCACCTAGCATCCTAAAACAGGATTTAATATGCATCACATGGGTTTTGTCAAGTATCCCTAAAATGTACTTTGAACTGCTCAATACATAAATCCTAACTTCAGATACTACAACCATCAACCTAAACAGCATTCAGGACTTCCTCCAAAATAAACTAATCATGGAAATTAAAAGTGTCATTAGCACCTCAATTGATACCTACATTGATATAACTGACTCAGCTGCCCTTTAACAACTTAACCTTCTGTTGTAGACAGTTGCAGAGCAGATGTGTGGAACTTATGGCTAGTGTTGTTAATATGTTCAAAATCGTGTCAACAAATTGTAAAAGATCCTTTAATAATCCAAAATTGTAACTAGTTTCTACTGTACAAACTACTAAGGGAAATTTCCAATGACTCCAAATTTTAAATGGTTTAAAAATGCACTGAAACTATCTTCCAACAATCTGATGAGTCACTGGTGTAAAGTTTCGCTAATTATGTTATTGAAAAGTTTGAAAACATAAGCTTAGTTGTATAGTCAAGTAATAAACCAATGGATGCCATAAAAATGCTACATTAGTTGTAGTACAATAAAGAACTATAGGTCATCGTTATGGATGCCTACTCCTTAGATGGCGAAACGTCTTTATTACTCAAAATCACCAACAAAGACGAAAATTCCAAAATGTAAACTCAAGATTACTTAATTAAACTTAAAGCAAATGATGAAATTACTCTTGTCAATTGTAAGACACTTAGAAAGTAGTGGTACGTCAGAAATTAACGTAAATTCACCGAAATAAAGTAGTTTTGTTATTTATTTAGCCTTATGAGACAATTAAGAAGAACAGTGAGTCAATTAAAGGTCTGAAAGGAGGGAATTTAGTTTTGGGGATGTAGAATTTGCTAAAGATTGATGAGTTGGTGGTGACTGGGGGACTTTGGGCAAGTGTTTATCAGGCATAAAGGACTATTCTGGAATTCCCGAATTTATGGCAGATCTATCAGGCAGGATGATCCTAGCTACTTCTCTTAGGAGTCTACTAATACGAATGCCCATCCTGGGTTACTTCCTACTCGGGGGAAATATGACCTATAACTTCTATAATATCCTTGCCAACAAAAATATCTCACTCAAGGAAAAAGGCAAACAAATTGGGGAATCTGCCGCAAAACCTCCACTTCCATTGGTACCTCTATTGCAGGAGGTATCATTGGGCAAATCATTATCCCTGTCCCAGTTCTTGGTGCAATCGTTGGATCTGTTATTGGTGGCCTTGTTGGTGAAAAAGGCGTCACTAAAATAGGCAATATTATCTCCAACAAAAATTTCAAAAGCATGATTAAGTATTTGAAAGAAATGTGATTGATAGTAAGTATTGGTAGGTAAGTAGTAAGTTGTTGGATAAGTTAAAATTAGATGAGAAGTAGTTTTACAAGGGAATTCCAAACAACATGCATCCCGACACATATGTTAGTATGATTTGTTTTGTATTGGTTTGTTTACACTAGTCCAACAGACTGCACAGCTACAACGAAAAAAAGGCCAAATAGAAAAAACATTCGGATAGTGAAAACAACAACTAAAAATAATCTTAAAAAAGCTAAAAGGCCTACTGAATATAAAAACTGATAAAGATTACTAAAGTTAGTTTAACATAATTTGCATAACGCAGTACCTCGAGGACCATCAAGCATGTATTGGATAGCACCTGAAAAATATCGAAAGTAAAGTGGAGTGTCTCATAAAAAAATGATCCATAATCTTTACAATATCAAATTATCATCACAATATCAATTTGTAAATGATACGGCTGTCATTTCAAATACAGATAATTATATTTTTAATTAAAATAAGCTATTTAAGCGGTCAATTTCGGTATTTTATATTATAAATTTAAACTAAAATGAATAAGACAATTGAGTCATCCTTCTGGCAAAACTATAGTACTGTCCTAAGTAGCTAAAATGAAAAGTAAGGCATTATGGAAATGCAAACAAACTTCCCAATAGAAAGACCTCACCATGAAAATGGCCAACTCATCAGTAGCATAAACCCCAAAAAACACACTCGCAAAAACCAAGAACCATACAGAAAAAATGGACAGTCAGAAACCACCAAAAAGTCAAAAAAATAAAAAGCACCTTCATCATGGATCACAACACCAAACTAACCGAGCAACAACTGCAAACCATCAACTATGATTATGTTAATTAAGTGGTTATTAAATGGGCACAGAGTTGTCCCTGGGTAATCCGTACCCTCAAGAAGTTTACCAACTTGTATTCAGTCAAAATTCAGTGGCCACCTCTTTGCCAAAAAAATGGATTTTGGTTATCATGCATAGCTTCCCTTCACTATAATCATTTCATCTGAACTGTAGGTCAAATCAGTTTGATTCAGCATGCACGTAAACTGCAGCCAATATGCCCTTGTTGAAGTAACTCTATTATGGGTTCGATATTCAAATTCACTCAATTATTAATCAGAATCCTTTTGGTTTAGGTAAACTAACCAAAAAACAAACAATTAAACTATAATTGGCACAAATACCAAGCAATTGGCACTAAACTGTCCCAACTTAGACAACATTTGGATTCAAATACAGCAATTATTGTGCCTATTATCAGCCAAAAACAATATAAACACGTGGCTTTAGGCACTAACACTTATCAAATTCTCACAACTATGGATTGGAAGTGTATGAACAACACTAATCAACTCATTAGTTTGACTTTTTACAGTAATCGTCATGTATATTTAGACATTCATATTTAACCTTAACATTTTGAAAACTTACTCTGCAAAAATCATGGAACTCTTAAATCATTAATGCTAAGTAACCATACAATTTATGTAGGATACTGCTAAAATGTCACTGAGGACTGTTTTAAATTTGTTCATAATTGTAGCAGCCTCAGAAACCTACATATTGTAAACTCACAAATACATGGCAATTTCTTATAAAAATTGTGCTGGTTGAAGCATTTGCATTTAGGTAAGATAATTTGATGATAGAACTATGCAATTAGATTCAAAATTAGCCTTTTATAACTGGGTTGATGCAAATGTAGGCACTAGTCTACTTAGCAATATGTAACTGATTTTTATTTAAGGTAGTAATAGGTGGATGAATGACGATGTACTACAAGCCATCTGTACTAAGCAAACAATCACACAACTCAACCTAGGTACTCATGCAAATCATGTAGCCGGCAGCAGACAACTTACCGGAAAAGGTTTCTGGAACAACAAATAATTCCAGCCAGAGCTGCCTATCTGCGCCCAATTCAAAAACATACTCACAGTACTTAACATCGGGACCACCAATATCTATCCTCATATTGCAAAGTCAGTTGTGGGTGATTTGCCTAACTTGCATAAGTTGAGTGTCCGTGGATTAGACAGTAAAAATGGTATTATTGTAGTAAATGATTAGGGACTGCTGTAGATGCTGGATTAATTGGTAGATTGACCCATTTGGACATTAGTAACTGTAGCCAAATTACAAGCCGAGGACTTTTTCTGTAGAATTTGTGCTAAATAAAATACATGCAAATTGAAGGCACTCAGATTAAAAAAAACAATTCAATCGTAAATTAAAATCAGTGCACTTTATTGATAACTGTTGAGATATGTATATTTCTACACTTTTATTAATAACACAATAATCTTCTTTATCTTCTTTTTATACAAAATTTTTATCATGGATGCTGAATACTAACTTACCTGTTATCTTGAATAACATCACATTTTCAGTGCTGATGATGGGCTATAAGTGTAATGAATGTGCCATAAGTGTTAACCCTAAATGTATGAAATATAATTGAGAAAAAGTGATTGAAGAATGATATGTTTGATTAATAAACTGAGCAAATATTGACACATGAGTCTGAAGGGTAGATATTGAGGGGAGGCAATGGTCATTTGAATGACTCCTATAGAAATAATTCCATTATCATTATGTAAAAATAGTATCATAATTGCTGTATTAGTCATAGTCAATACAGCTTATAAGGTATAATAGTGATAAGGAACAATATATTTCATAATTTATTAGTATCAATATTTTTGGTAAAAAAACTACTTTTATTGTTAATAGTTTAAAGTATAGTTTGAGGAGTTGCTTTAATTGTCATATAATTATGAAATACAGTCAGTTAGATTGATACTACCTAATAACACTCAGAAATCATAACTGTGATACAGTCACATCAAAAAAAATTATATCCATTTAATTAAATTAAATCCGACATTATTCATCCTATTCACATCAAATCATTACCAATATAATGTATTCACAGCAAAAGTATAATTCGTGCAAAAATAGCATACTTAAATTTTGAACTAAAATAAATATTGAATTTAATAATAAATATATAGGTATAGTAATGAGGATACTATGATAATACTAAAATTGTGAAAATATGAAGGTAGACTATGGAAACGATGATGAGAATATAGCGTAACATTATGAATATCCTGAAGAATTTTATGATTGATTAGGTATTAATCGCAATTTGCACCCAACATAGTTCAAATATTACGAAGAAACCTTATAAGCAAATGTATAAATTTGATATTTAGTTTCAATAATTAAAATCTAATTATATAAATAATCATGCTATAGTGTATCAATGCAATTTGAGGGGTTGGGGTTGGGGTTGGGGTTGGGGTTGGGGTTGGGGTTGGGGTTGGGGTTGGGGTTGGGGTTGGGGTTGGG
>NW_027128075.1:5000-25000 GCF_037325665.1 Littorina saxatilis
TAAACGTGTAAAATCCACACATGAAAATACCATTACCATGGAAAAGTCATGTACATTATATCAGAACATAGAGCTAACATGGTTATGCAAATTGCTTTCATATGGTATTCGGCCAAGGACATACCATGAACATCCTATTGTCTTACAATATGTAAATATGAGTAACATGGACTCACACCTAATCCAACGGTTGTTATGAAAGCCAAAAACAACACATGTCATTGACTATAGCATAACAGGAACAGTTTAACAGTGTGTAAGCAATTTAGTTCTAACCTCAAGCAATTTCTGCTCTGGGTTTTGTCAGATTTTCCAATGTGCACATGTTGCACATTTTGACAAGTGTGCACGTCAACAAAACTATTTAAGTCAAGTCAAGTCAAGTCAATAAAGTCAAGTCAAGTCAATTAAACACACACACACAGACACACAAACACACATACAGAGACACAGACACACACACACACCAGACACACACACACACTCACACACACACGCACTCACACACACACACACACACACGCACACACACACACACACACACATACACACACACACACACACACACACACACACACACACACACACACACACACACACGTAAACACATAAATACACATGCACTCTAAAACCATTACATTTGATTAGCTAGCGTTACGTCTGTCTGTGCAAAATAGCTTGAAAATTAATCCGTATAGATCGCGGTATTAACTTGACTTTTCAATCAGTCAGCCTTGGCTTGCCATAATGAAAGTATGCCAGGAAACCTGTTTGTCTTGTCATTTACTTGTCGGTTATATGTCAAGAGACAGTGGGTTCTATTCTTGTTGAAACGAAGCTCAAGACATAGCACAAAAAAAAGAGAATGCGATGTTGGGCATTTGACTTTTGAACGTCAATGATCTCCTCATTATATTTTTTCTCTGATGGAAAATGTATTAGTGTTGATTTACTGCAAATGCAGTGACGTCGGCATGCGATACTTTTGTTTTAGGTTCCAGAATGTTATGCTTTAACAAAACAACACTTGACTCTATTGTTGTTGCAAAGTACAACGGCTCATTCACATCATTATTCACAGAAACAGAGCAAAACAAGCGAAACTTATAGAGTGTTAAGAAGGTTTAGCAAATGTAGTAATTCTTGTCATAAGACGACACAATTATTCAATCTTCAGCTTACATTATTTTGTGTATCTTTGACCAGGGAAGGCATTACGATGCCGACAAATCTGAAGCTTACGAGGGGCACATTTTCAAACAATTAAACAATAAAACGTAGCTTTTTAAAGCTGTATAGTAGCGTACAATTACCCGCTAAACCTTGCTTCTAACGTGTGCGTGGTTGGACCAATCAGCTTTTGGAGCGTTACGATTATGCAGTCTACGATGAATCTATAACAAAACGTCGCGAGCCACGCTTTCAGCGGAACTTGAAAACACTTCTATTCTTTCCACTCTAATGTTTTCCGAACGTTAAAGCGTGTATCAGTTTACCTTTTTCGTAAATCTAATGCACATGCCACCAAATCATGCACCATGAAAGAGTACGCATGGATGCCAGTGCCTGCAAACAATTGTAAAACGAAATCTCTTGTAAGCTATAACACATACAGATCCTCATCCTTCTTAGTATGGTAAATGAATATCGGTACTGTGCGGGCGCACACTGATGGCATTATATCTGATGCATGAATACAGAGTTTAGACGCTTCATTCAAAGCTTACTGCAACTACTTGCAGTTTTTCTTTCTGCTATTACAGCTACCAAATTCCTTTTCAGTTATTATGGATAACTTAGATAACTCTTCTTTTACCAAAGCCTGTATTGTACATATTTTTCCCCTTTTTTGTGTATTCCCATTCGAGAGAGATGACTAGCCAGACAAGCACCCTACCACTGGCGACATTCTTGTTTCTTACTTTGTTGAATCATGTCAGGTGATACGTGCACATACCGAGCCAGAATAGGGTGTTTTCATTCACGAGCAGCTCAGCTCAGGGTAGGAAATTGGCGTTTCTAAGCATAGACATGATTTCACCGTTTTTGATACTGTTGTTGCTGAACAAAGCAAACAGCATCACCTTGGCTGTTTTTGTACATATTGTACACAGTTCTGACTTTCAACTCATTGTCAACGCGAGAAGACGATGTTTAAGGACTGACAAATGTAAACAAGTTTTACGCGACACAAGTGTTTTGTCTCACTATTTTGGTTCATTACAGAATATTATGCTTCTCCGAGCTGGCGATGTAGAAAGTAATCCAGGTCCTGATAAATCGGAACTCAGCATTGTTCACATCAATGCAAGGAGTATACAAAATTAAATCTACCTTTTAGAACCAGAATCGCAAATGTTTGACGTAATAACAGTATCTGAAACTTGGCTTTTGCCAACAGACGAAACTAGCTCTTTACTTTTACCTAATTTTCACCCACCAGCTAGACTTGATAGACCTAACGATCCCCATGGAGGTGTTGCAAAAAACGTTAAGAATAACCTCTATTATAAACACCGCCCAGATCTGACTGTCGACAATTTAGAAGCTGTATGGGTTGAAATTAAAATCGACCAAGAAAGTCTGATCTTCTCATCGGTTCCTTTTATCGCCCCCCTAACGTAACCGTACCGTACGGGGTCCTTATTAAAGAAAGCATTCAACTTGTGAACGATACCATGAAAAAATTCATTGTCCTTGGCGACTTTAACTACGACTTTTTCAACGTGCCGACACCGCACCTTGTAGACATTCTACATTTATTCCAACTGCATCAGATTGTGAACATGCCAACCAGAATTATGAACAACAGTAGCACCTGTCTGGACCTGATTTTAACCCAAACACTCCATTTAGTAAAGAGCGTCGACGTACTGGCACCCATATGCAGTGACCATAGCGTAGCATGTGTTATTATTCATAATGCAGCAAAGACCCAGCAGCCATTTAAAAGAACTATATATAATTATGACAGATTAAACGTACAACATTTTTGTGCAGATTTATCAGATGTACATTGGAATGAAATTATCGGAAGCAACTCTATCGATGATTGCGCCAATATTTTTTCAGTTACTCTTATGAACATCGCCAAACAGCATATGCTTGTCCGAACGATAACAGTTAGCCCTAAAGACGCGCCGTGGATAAACGCTGACACATTGTCACTCATAAATACACGAAAGCGGATTCATGCCAAAGCAAAGAGAAAAAACTTACCAGAAGATTGGCAATTATTTCGCGAGGTACGAAATTACGTAACCGACAAGAAAAGAGAACGGATAACAGACTATTACAATGAAATGGATTCGAAAATATGTAACTCAGACAATATAAATAAAAAAGATTGGTGGAAAATTGTGAAAAGGTTTATGGACAAGAAAGGAATTGGTTCTGATGAAATACCACCTATTGAGCATAACGGTAACATTTATTATGACAACGTACAGCAAGCCACTCTGGATAATGTAAATGATGACCTGCCGATTGTTCCTTTCCTTGATTGTGAATTGAGCGAGCTAAATCTGTCCGTCGAAGAGGTGATCAACATTATAAAAAGTCTTGATATTAGTAAAGCATGCGGCCCAGATCACGTACATAATATTAAAGCAGCAATCAGTAATATTTCACAACCGCTTACAGCGCTGTTTAATCGTTGCCTGAACGAAGGACAACACCCTATGTTATGGAAATATGCACATGTTACTCCGATATTTAAAAAAGGATCCAAAATGAGTTGTTTGAATTATAGACCTATATCATTGTTAAGCTGTGTGGGGAAAGTGTTTGAAAAGTGTGTCCACAACCATATCTTTAATTTTGTGAAGTTGAATAACATAATAACGCCTGTGCAATCTGGTTTTATACCAGGTGACTCGACTGTAAACCAGTTACTCTGCACCTACAATGATCTATGTACAGCTGCTGATAAGGGACTCCCAACACAAGCCATTTTTTTGGATATGTCAAAAGCCTTTGACCGTGTGTGGCACAAAGGCCTATTGTACAAATTAGAGGCCATTGGCATAAGAGGACGCTTATTACGTTGGATTAGAAGTTATTTAAATGATCGATTACAGAGCGTTGTTGTAAAAGGACACATGTCGGCCCCACAGACTGTTACAGTACCAGCTGGAGTTCCCCAGGGATCTGTGCTGGGGCCACTACTGTTTTTGATATAATTATATAAACAATATTGTCTTAAATGTTCAATCCACTGTTAAATTGTTTGCAGATGACACAAGCATGTACCTATCAATGAACGATTCCCAATTGCGTAAAGACATCTTGAACTCGGATTTACAGGAATTAAGTAGATGGGCCAACGACTGGAAGGTAAAATTTAATAATGAAAAAACTGAGCTGCTAAACTTTAAACGACGTGATTGCGACTTTGATTGTTTGACATTTAATGACATTGATGTTCAGGACACTGCCAATCACAAACACTTGGGCGTTTTTTTTACAAAATGAATGTAAGTGGAATGTTCATATTAACAGTATTGCAAGTAAAGTAATGTTATTGACTAATTATTGTTTGACATTTTATAAGCACAGGTTTAGTAGAAAATCTTTAGAAACTATGTATAAATCCTACGTATTACCACACTTTGACGATGTCGTCTGGGACAGTTGTACAGAAGTGTTATCTAACATTTTGGAACAACTCCACCTCGAGGCCTTAAGGGTAATTGTCGGAGCAGTTAAAGGAACAAGCCACCAAAAATTATATGACGAATCAGGCTTCAGTAGTTTAAAACTAAGACGGGAAAAACATAAATTAATTTTGTATCATAAAATGGTACATGGGAAATTTTCTCAGAACGTGGCTGATTTATTGCCTCCTCTTGTCTCGACTGTGAACCCCTATCATAGACAAAATCCACTGGAACGACGGGTCGTAGCACCACACAGAACTGAATTGTATAATAAGTCATTTGTTCCCAGCACTACCCGAACATGGAATTCTCTACCAGATAATATCAAATTAACAAAATCAATTAGCCAGTTTAAACAGTTTTTATGTCGTTCAGATAGTAAAGTTCCTCCTCAATATTATTATGGCAAGAGAAAAGACGGAATTATACACTGCAGACTAAGATTAGAAATGAGCGATTTAAATGATGATATGGTTAAACGCCACTTAAAGGCATACTAACGCACTCCCGTGTTTACAAAGTGTAGTTTGCCCACAATCGATGTCAAACGCACCATAAGACCATATAATGACGATACGTCACCATGCGCGGACCATAATACATGCATTACAGTTTGTTCTAGCCTCTGAAAAAGTGAGGATGTCAACAAAGCCGCGGTGTTCTCTCCCTTGCATCAACGTTACATGTGTTGCCAAATCTATAAATAGGACGATCCAGATCAAAATGAAAATTCAAATATCTCAACATTTAAGGGGTCCTAGACCACAATATTTTGCAGGGAACTTAATTTAGTCTGTCTCCAGCTGTTGGTAAAGCAATTAGCGTGTATAGTCATCGAGTACATATGGCTTTAAGTGATAACCCGACTTGTCAGTGCGGATATCGAAATGAAAATGTTGAACATTATTTATTATTTTGTAGTAATTACGATGATGTCCGAAGACTAACTATACACACATTGCCGAATGATCATCAAAATGTACAATGTTTATTGTTTGGTCTACCAAACCTACGTTTTACCGAAATTTACATATATTCGAAAAGGTACATAGCTTTATAAGGTTAAGTGATAGATTTTGATTACCCTGTGGTCACCATGTTAATGATCCAGTATTTGATTATTGGCAGGTCATGCTGTTTTACGTTTTTACTGAAGGTCAAGTTTTGAGTGAATGTTTTTATTAAAGGTTTTTCTGTGTATTCACATGACTAACCTCAGCTTAATTAGTTTGTACGACAATGTAAATGAAATTGTTGCTGCTGCAGAAGCATCGATCTAGCAAGTCTGGGAAAGTCTCTCGTCGTCTCTCTGACCCCCCCCCCCCCCCACCTCCTCCCCCGGGATCTCCCCGATATTGCAGTCCTTCCCGTCCTCTGTCACATCCTCTAATTCTTTTGCTGCATTTTTCCTCTTTTTTTGTGTGTGTGTGTAAAAATTGTATCTTGGCTGTCTTGCGTTCTCATAAGGGTATAAGTGATTCTATGACCTTGACACAACGTGAAATAACAATTCCTATCTAGATGTACATATTTATAACCACACTTAATATAAGCTTAGCTTGTTGTGTGGCCACAAATGTTTATATCGTATATACATGCCACCCTGTATTTCATTAATAAAATCTTGTTTAAACCAATACAGAGTTTGCGTGGAGAACGAACGAAATAGCAAGTACGGAACCGTAACAAATATGTCCATTTATTCTACTGTAACATCCTGTTTGGTGATACCAATTCCACCCCCACCCCCACCCCTCCCACACACACCGTTGGTGTAAAATGGGCGTTATATACACAAGTCTGAGACGAGAAAATGACGTCATTTGTGACTCGTTTCCCTGCTGGGAACAGGGTCGTTCGCCTTACAACTTTTATAATAAAACGCACAGGGAATATCTGAGAGTGACGAGTCTGTTTGTAACAGTGCTATACCGAGTGTCTCCCAGAGGAATCAAACAGCCACGAGATGTTGCGCGTAAGCGAACGACATGTCACCTATACCAGCCCACGCAGGTTTTAAATTCACCCGAGCCATCAGGTGATTCTGACAGATCTATAACAGTCGATGGCGTCAGTATATTATACGCCTTCCGCAATCCTGCGACTGTCACCAGGGTAATATCATGTTGATATCAGCCTTTTATCCGGGATGCCTTTTTATAAGTGACAACATATAACTGTTAGCGTGCTGTTGGCGAAAATGAACGCGCAGACTAGGTGCAGACAATGATTTTAGTTTTCTGCCTCTGTATTGATTGGCGCGCATCCGTACCAGGAAAAGTTTATTCCGGTGTAAAACCATCCCTCTTTTTTGATGATAATTATGCCAGGTAGGAGCTAGTATACATGATTTATTGCCCGCATGCAATTTGTAACCAGGATGTATCGACTGACAATTTTTACCCACATTGTCACGTGAACGTGGTATCTAGAAAGGAAAATGTCGTAAACGCTCACGTGGCGTTCGATTGATTCCGTTAAGGAATTACTGTATTTTGCCTTTGTATATTTATGTCAATAACAGCATGAGTATAAGGAAGTAATTTTGAATTATTATATTTGCTTCTTTGTTTCATTTGCTCTCGTTTCGTCCGTACTACTATGGTTATTTTCATACACATGAATAGGTATCGGGTCACTGTGCATTTAGAAGCACAATATTTCCCAACTGTGACAGATAAAACGAGTTGTTTTTCTTATTTTTCAGCATATTTTGTTCCATTATAATAGGACATTAACATTTAATTTTGTCCAAACGAGTCTATTATACTGGGTGGTCCGGTGCACTAGTTGTCACAAATGTTGATTGTGCATGTGAAGTAACCAGTAACGTTGATAATGTACAGTTCCCAGTTTATATTTATGAAAACGGATCAGGCAGTTCTCATTATGTTCTGATAAGTCTCTAGCAATAGGCACACTATTATTTTCTCATAACAATAAAAACTATCATTATTCCATATTCTGTTGGTTTGGATGTTAATTTCCCCTCTGTAATGATGACTGGCTACAAACCAAGTAACGACTTAAGTTAAGGGGGTCTGGTAATTATCATTGTCTTCATCACACATAAGTTATCATTTGATCGTATAACCGACACGGTTGGCCTAGTGGTAAGGCGTCCGCCCCGTGATCGGGAGGTCGTGGGTTCGAACCCCGGCCGGGTCAAACCTAAGACTTTAAAATTGGCAATCTAGTGGCTGCTCCGCCTGGCGTCTGGCATTATGGGGTTAGTGCTAGGACTGGTTAGTCCGGTGTCAGAATAATGTGACTGTGTGAGACATGAAGCCTGTGCTGCGACTTCTGTCTTGTGTGTGGCGCACGTTATATGTCAAAGCAGCACCGCCCTGATATGGCCCTTCGTGGTAGGCTGGGCGTTAAGCAAACAAAAACAAAAAACAAAAAAAAATGTGATCGTATTTCCTGAGTGCACTATACTTAGGCGTGGTAATAATTCAATGCATTGCCTGGAATTCTTTTTTTTATAAACATGAATAAACCATATCCGTGCTATTGAATGGACAATTGGACATTTTTGTAGCCCAATCAGCAAGGACATCTTGATGATGTAATATTATATTTACAGGATACACATCCCAAACCGATCCAAAGTGAACATTTTGTAGAAAAGACATAATTTCTGTACATACAGAATATGACCCCGAAAGGTATAAACATGTCCTTGTTTATAAGTAAAATGAAAAAACCAAGCCGCGTAGGGCGAAAATACAACATTTAGTCAAGCTGTCGAACTCACAGAATGAAACTGAACGCACTGCTTTTTTCAGCAAGACCGTATACTCGTAGCATCGTCAGTCCACCGCTCGTGGCAAAGGCAGAGAAATTGACAATTCAAAATAGCGCGGTAGTGGTTGCGCTGAACAGGATAGCACGCTTTTCTTTATCTCTATTCTTTTTAACTTTCTGAGCTTGTTATTAATCCAAACATATCATATATATGTTTTTCGAATCAGGAACCGACAACATATAACTGTTAGCGTGCTGTTGGCGAAAATGAACGCGCAGACTAGGTGCAGACAATGACTTTAGGATGAATTTGTTCTTAAATCGATTTCGGAAATTTAATTTTAATCATATTTTTTTTTAATTTTCAGAGCTTGTTTTAAATCCAAATATAACATATTTATTTGTTTTTGGAATCAGAAAATGATGAAAAATAAGATGAAATTGTTTTTGGATCGTTTTATAAAAAAGTTATTTTTATTACAATTTTCAGATTTTTAATGGCCATGGCGCCAAAGTCATCAATTAATTTGTAAGCCTCCAAGCTGAAATGCAATACCAAAGTCCGACCTTCGTCGAAGATTGCTTGGCCATAATTTAAATCAATTTCATTGAAAAATGAGGGTGTGACAGTGCCGCCTCAACTTTTACAAAAAGCCGGATATGACGTCATCAAAGAAATGTATCGAAAAAATGAAGAAGTCTGGGGATATCATTCCCAGAAACTCTCATGTAAAATTTCATGCAGATCGGTCCAGTATTTCACTCTGATTCGCTCTACACACACACACACACACACACACACACACACACACACACACACACACACACACACACACACACACAACTTGACTAAATGTGAAAAGAGTACTCGGTATTTTGTTTTTCTTTACACTTCAACGATATCTTCTGTCTAAGCGCCGACAAACTGCAAGTTCAGAAAGATAGAAAGAAAATACCTGGTGGATAAAGAGACACATGTCAGAAAATATTCTATTTTCGTTTGGTTGAAATCATTTCCGTGCATACAAAATATTACCCCGACACGTGCATTGCCATTGAAAGAGTCAAGCAAGTTTTGCTTTTTCTTCCATTCAATGCCATCTGACGTCTGTTACGCGTGATTGTTCTGAAAAGTGACTATTACATGATTGTTCTGAAAGTTTACTATTTATTTCATCGTAATCATGTAAGCCCTCATACGTGATTGTTCTGAAAGCTTACTAATTTACATGATTGTTCTCAAACTCTACTAAAGGTAAACTTGCTTCACCCGTGAAATGTAGCCTAGTCAGATATGGAACAATATGTATACCCCTGCCCAACGAAGTGTGTTTGAGTTCATCCGTCTTCTGTGTGCGCGACAGCTTCAGATGTGTGTTTGAGTTGATCCGTCTCTCCACTCCCTTTTTTTAGGTGTAGGGGGTGGGGGAGGTTTGTTCATATCAACTATACAAAATTCTGGTGGTTGCTGTGTAATAAAAAAAACAAGTGTCACTGAAAACAGAGATGTGCTAATAAATTTAGCTTTCATGTGTGTGTATGTGTGGTGTGTGTGTGTGCGTACGTACTCAGTGCACCGGCGTCGGAAACAGGGGGGGGGGGGGGGCAGCTGCTGTTCCTGGGGTGGGGGGGGGGGGGCAAACATGTCTTTTTGCCCCCCCCCCAATATTTAGGATGACAAAAATATTCACACAGAGAGAGAGGAGAGAGAGAGAGAGAGAGAGAGAGAGAGAGAGAGAGAGAGAGAGATAGAGAGTGTGAGAGAAAGAGAGAGAGAGAGTGAGAGAGAGAGAGAGAGAAGAGAGAGAGAGAGAGAGAAAGAGAGAGAGAGAGAGAGAGAGAGAGAGAGAGAGAGAGAGAGAGAGAGAGAGAGAGAGAGAGAGAGTTGATAAACAAAATACCCCCCCACATACACAAAAAAGAAGTATATTGTCTCGCGTGCAAGAACTTTATAGCCCAGACTTCCCACCCATCTCGCAACCCCGGCCATCTCCTCACGTCTCTCATCCCCTCTCCACTTGAATTTTTAGTTCATAAAAAAAAATAAAAGTGTCATTTGTGAAAACTATTTTTTGTGCCTTTCGTCTTTAAAGGGGCAAAAATTAGCTTCCATTTTCCCTCTTTGCCATGCCTTTCGATCCATTTTGGTGACCTAGCCACCCAAGCATGGCAAAGAGGGAAAATCAAAAGTTTCTATGTGTTCCGTTAAACCTGTAATTAGAATTTTGAGTTGGGAATACTCAAGAAGAATCATTACATTTTTGAAGATTATAAATAATTTTTGTCTTTGGACATTTAATTTGAATTTTGAGTTGAGAACAATAAAGAAGACATGTTCAATGTATGAAACGTATTCTTGTGGAGTTTGTATTCATTGGGCGGGGGTATAAATGTCTTTTGGTAGTTGGTAGCTCAGTTGGTAGAGCACTGGACTTGTGATCGAAAGGTCGCAGGTTCGAATTCGGGCCGGGACGGACACGGGTCAACTTTATGTGCAGACCCAGAGACGGAAGCCATGTCCCACCCCCGTGTCATCACAATGGCACGTAAAAGACCTTGGTCATTCTGCCATAAGTGCAGGTGGCTGAATACACCTAAACACGCAGACACCTGGGTAGCGCGACTCCGTTGCTGCTAGCTTTCCACTGGGAGGAAGCGACCCGAATTTCCCAGCGATGGGACAATAAAGTAATGAAAATGAAATGTAAATGAAAATGAAAATGAAATATCAATTTCACTTAGGATTTGGAAACGCTACCGTTGCTGAGCTTTGGTTCAGTTTTGTGTGTTGCATGTAGTTGACTTATTTGTACTTTGTGGGAAAGTACCGATATTATATTTTGTAAACACAATATTTATGCTTGGACGAGAATGCAGGTGAACTTTCTAGTCCTGTCAAAACAAGTTGTTTACTACGCTGTTTCGTGTAGTGTGAGTTCGTGGCGTTCGTTCGGATTAAGTGCGTCGGCGCTTTTGATGTACGTCACAGAGAACGTCACTGTTCTAGTCCATAGACGGCTCGTATAATGTAGTTGTATCATGTTCGGTCTGGAATATTCTCGAGATTGAGTATTTGCTACATAGGCCAGCGCGATTTGTATGTTAAAAAAGCTTCTACGTTGAGTTCTGCTACGATGTGCAGTTGTATGTATGGAATGCTAAATAAATCCTCGAACTCAATTTGACGAGTTGTTTTCTGCTGCTGCGAAGACGGGCGACGTAGAATAAAAGAACACAACTATACGACATTTGAGAACTTGTGGCAATCTCAAGTGTCGTGTAACAATTGGGGGCCAAACACATTGTATCAAAATATTGTTCCATTTACATACAGACATACACACAGACACACGGACAAAGTGAATCCAGTATACCCCCTCCAACTTCATTGGGCTGGGGTATAAATATCAATATCACTAAAGATTTAGTATCATTGTATCAAAATATTGTTCCATATACATACAGACATGCACACAGACAGATGGACAAAGTGAATCCAGAATACCCCCCTCCAACTTCGTTGGGCTGGGGTATACATATTGTTCCATATCTGACAACATTTCACGGGTGAAGGTAATTAGTAGAGTTTCAGAACAATCATGTAAATTAGAAAGCTTTCAGAACAATCACGTATGAGGGCTTACATGTTTACGATGAAATAAATAGTAGACTTTCAGAACAATCATGTAATAGTCACTTTTCAGAACAATCAAGACTGAAAATTGTGAACGATAAGTAGAGAACTTTCGTGGACAAAGCACTACGTACATCTATTAAAAACAGCAAAACCCAAATCTTGTTGGAATACATAAACTGCGTGATTCACACGTGCCTCACCATTTTATTTCTGGTATTCTTCAAGTAACTATACGGTTAGGGATATCACACTCCGGTGCGGAATATCAATACAAAAATACACACACAAAATACACACACAAAATATAACATGAGTGAAAAAAAAAATGTGTGAACCAATTCCCTGGCTTTTGTAAACATGTCCACCAATGAGCCATATGAACTTTTTTTTCGAATATACTTTTCGTTACGTCATTTGCGACATCGAGCTATATAAACGATCGTGAATGGGTCCTTCCGGCTTAAACATGCCATTCTTAATTCTGTGACTGTGTCAGATCTGTCAAGAGTTCACTTGGGATTAGAGCATCCTTGCCCTTGAAACTCAACACCGTGGTCAATCTGTCAGATCTGTCAAGAGTTCACTTGGGATTAGAGCATTCTTGCCCTTGAAACTCAACACCGTGGTTGCTATATGTCAGATCTGTCAAGAGTTCACTTGGGATTAGAGCATCCTTGCCCTTGAAACTCAACACCGTGGTCAATCTGTCAGATCTGTCAAGAGTTCACTTGGGATCAGAGCATCCTTGCCCTTGAAACTCAACACCGTGGTTGCTATCTGTCAGATCTGTCAATTCAAGAGTTCACTTGGGATTAGAGCATCCTTGCCCTTGAAACTCAACACCGTGGTCAATCTGTCAGATCTGTCAAGAGTTCACTTGGGATTAGAGCATTCTTGCCCTTGAAACTCAACACCGTGGTTGCTATCTGTCAGATCTGTCAATTCAAGAGTTCACTTGGGATTAGAGCATCCTTGCCCTTGAAACTCAACACCGTGGTTGCTATCTGTGCAGAGTAGGACTTTTTTGCTGATTGTTGGTCTCTAGATGGACACAAGCGTCAGTCATGCCATTAATTGTGCAAACACATCCCACTCTGTACAGAAAGCAGCCACGTTGTTGATGCTTGATGTGTTCAAAACGGAAGGATGCTCTTAATCGAAGTAAGTACAGCTTGGACAGGTCTACGGTTATTCACTTAATGCGAAAGAAGGTATTCTAAAGGGACTGACTGATCATGGTGGGGTATATTCCTGCGCTTAGCGAGATCGCAGCCAACCAAAAGGCGTAACGCACGGCACGTGACCTTTCAGTGACCAATCCCGTGGCATTTACGTAAATGTACAATTTCCACCTTGTATCGACTTGCCTACTTCATTATGTCGCAATATGTCTGTTTGTTTTTGCTAAAAGCGGACGAAAACATTTTTATTCTCGCTCTTGCAGACAGAAAATCATCCCTTTAACTGTAACAGGCTTCTGTAAGTTTTCAAAGTGAATTATAATTCAACGTTTGAAACCTCTTCGTGCGACAACCACAGCACAACCGGACTGTCCTGGAAAACATGCAAGTGGAAGTAATATTCTAGAAAATCTGCAACATTTCAAAACAAGAAGAAGTGATATACATATATAAATATATATATATATATATCCGTGAACGTCTACAACGAGTGAAAGCGAGTAGAATTAAAATGACTGAAACTCAGTGTCCATGTAGTCAACACAACCAGCATGACTGCTGACTTAGTATGTATATCCATACACGTTTATGTACACACAAACTATCAGGTGTCGTCCATGACGTTATATATCAGCTAAAGCGATGCTTGATGTAATAATCACAGGTAAAATACACAAAAAAAGCATAACAAACTCCCACCTGCTCTTGGGCCAAACATAAATCAGTCAATCAATCCTGAAGAAAGCTGACGTGCCGTAAGTTTTGCCGTCATGGGTTTCTGACCTCATGTCGACAACAGCTGACAGAAGCTGCTCTTGACTTTACGTTCACCAACAGAGATAAAGGCTATGTAACAATCACGGGTTAAAACTAAGCTTGCTCTCCTGCCCCCAGAAATGTGTCAATTCATTCTGCCGAATGCTCACGCTCGGCCGGTCTTGCCGTCATTGGATTCAGCGCTGAAAACCGTCCCAGAACCTTTTGTTGCCTTTTCTGTCCAGGGAAAATAACCCCCGCATTTCACAGCTGACCGGCACTGGTCAAGTTGTCATTCATATCGCATTCCGGACAAATCTTAACACGGTCGATCGGGTTCCCTGTCTTTGCATTTGCAAGTTACTACATGCAGTGACTCTGACAACCAGAGAACCTGTCACAGCTGTCCGGCACAGGTACATTTTGACATTCATACCGCATTTCGTACTGATCCAGGCACTAACGTGTCCCCTATGACTTGAAGACCGGTTCAGCGTTCACAAGCAAGTAAAAGAACCTTGACCACAAAGCCACAGCCATTGCTGATGAAGTTAAAGTGAACATAGTTGTCTTCACTGCACAGCACTACGCACGCGTCTTGCCACCTTTCCACTAGAGCGTCAACGAAGGCGGAATATTGCGAAGATGACTCGTTCGGGTTGGTACGTTTTTGCCGTTAAGTTGTTACCGAAGAGAACGAACCAAATGCGTGTTGTTTGTGTAGTCGCAGAGTCAAAACGTGCCTGCCTTCTCTCTCCAACACAAATTTCATGGTTTATCCATACTACGAATGTTTGCCAAGTTGTTGTGATGACAGTTGACGTCAGTCTGTATGCACGGAGGAGAAAGAGACCCTTTACACGGTCAACAACGTCTAGCAAAGGCAACATACTATTAGCTTCCCAAACACGAATCAATGAATTTGATATCAATAGAAATTTCTTTTTTTGTGTCCTGTCTGGTCACTGCAGGAAAATAAACCAGTTTCCTTGTCGATTTTGCTCGTCATTCCAGACACAAAAATCGACGTTCAAATAAGATGAGTAAAACTGCTGCGTGCGCATCCGCTTGGCCATTAACGTAATCAAACAACTTCCGCTGATTGGAATCGACTCCCAAAGACAGACGTCAACTGTTTCCATCTCATTTTTGTATGCAAAGCCTGACTTTGCCAGTACTACGATCCTGGAATTAAAGCGAAGGTCGTTTCAAATCCATTGTGTCTTGGACATATCGAATTAGCGCTCAATGTTGAAGGCTGTCCTTCATGCCCTTCGAGTTCAACGCTTTCATGACTCTTTCAAGGGCACTATAAAACGGCCCGATTTAAATGCAGATTCAGGCAAACTAACAGAATACATTTTCGTAGCCTAACCTTCAACGCGCCGATTGCCTCTTTACTCTGAGATGTATTGCTCGTTTGCTGTTCATTTTGCGTTATCTAACAAAAGTAGACCCCCCTGCTGTATGCGAATGTACTCAATGGTGGCATCAGTGCAATTAGAGGTACTAGGTGAAGACGAGTCGTGTTTTGATGAAACTGAGAGGCTTTTACTCAAAGTAAATATATATATATATATCAGCAAATGTTCATGATTGGAAGAAAGAGCAAAGAAACAAATACACAGAGAAAAAACATTTTTTTTAAAAAACCTAGGTTACCCCTGTAAAATATTAAACCTTCCACACTAAAATCTTCATTTTTTTCTGTCACACGACAAAACCATCAGGATTGATGTCCGATTTTAGGTTATCTTGATGGATAGCTATGGATCTATTCCTGTATCTCTCTTTCTTCGTCTGAGCCAACTTAGACAGTCTCATGGCCCACTTTTACTCTTAATTCCAGGGATTGTTTTCAAGTATGAGATAAGATGCTTTGTTCGTGAGCGCTCGAGCAGATCGCTCAAGAGCTTGATCCTCTCCTTAATCTTCCTGATAAGGAGTCATAGCTGCGGCATCAATTATACATGTCCCTAATAGCAGGCAATTGTGTCTTCTTCTTCTTCTTCTTCTCCTTGGTGTATCGAAAGTAGGCCAGGATTTTTTTCGTCGGTGAAAAACTGTTTTTGTTGTGATTAGGAATAGCTGCATGATGTTGAGCAAGACTTGGCTTCGCATTACCAAGTTCTGGATTTGTTGTTGTTGTTGTTGTTGTTGTTGTTGTTGTTGTTGTTGTTGTTGCAGTTAAATCGAAGAGCTTGGTCACATTTTCTCTGCGTACTCTTTCCTGTTGGTTATTATTTCAAGAAGGAATAAAACCATAATCAGTTCGTTCAGTCAAAGGATTCCTTAACTTTCAAAACATTTCTTCTAGAACATCCGTAATTGTGGACATTTGCTTACATTACTTCTAATTCTGCCTACGGCAAAGATGTACCATTTCTACAATCAATATGGTCACAAGCAGTCATATTGTTGGAGCTTTGAACTGAGATTAATCCGAGGCTGACATCTTTTGTTGAGGGACCTCACAGACGCCTTCCGGTCTGTTCAGCTGATAGGATTTGCCGTCATCATATTCTTAGCACTGGTTAATGCCGAGGATGGGTTGATTGCTGTTGTTATTACTTGCATCTGGCTTTGCAAATCCCCGCTCAAAATATTGCAGAACCATGTTCCAACCTTGTGCGCGGCGCACAGGGTTGCCCAAATTCTATTTGCGTGTCTACATACATCTACTGTGACACGAGAAGACTAGCTTTTTGCGCTGGTCACAGAGGTGACTCGTCTTGTCTTTGTTCTCGCACGAAGGACGACCTGAGACAAATGGTTCAACCACTATGAAGCAACACTCTCACGTTCTTCATTGCGCATACTCGTACAGTCAACGATTCTTTCCTGAGAAAAGCTACTCGAGTAGTTCAGCGTCACTGTTAAATTGTGTCCCCATAGCAAGGCCATGACGTCCCATCTGTCTGCTGAGAAATAGGGTAACACCTCAGTCTTCAAGTGCTAAAACCAGCACTTCTAGATAGATAGTTCTTTCTCACGCAACAGGCGATATCCTGTTCCAGCTGCCTTTTTGGATCACGCAACGGCTGTCGAAAAGGTGAGTGTAACACTTGTCTCTTACTTCTTACAGCAGTAGCGTGCTGATTCTCGTCAGAGTCCCTTGTTAGGGATATGCAGCTTGCAGACACCAGAACCACGACGCAACGCACGCAAAACCACTCCATACAGTAGGGTAAGACTAATCCTGCCCAAGTTTCTTGTGAGGGTCGCGAGATACTACAACGATAACGAGACAGTTCAGCATCACCTTGATATCTAAGGTTTATGTTCACCCCGTCAAGTCTGCTGCCAGAGACAGCCAGATACCAAAACGCTACGCTTCGTAAACCGCAGGATCGTACTCGCCATGTCCCATGTCTCTGTTGATGACGATGGTCCAGGAACACAAGTACAATTAATGCAACACTGCAGCATCTCGAGACCAAAGCTATGCAGCAATACTGAAACTCTTCATCGCATTCTACAGCAGGATTGTACTCATCCTGTTCAAGTTCTCCACTGAAAATCCGCTGGAGACTGGAATTACGACACAACACTTGAACACTTTGCCACTACATATCGCAATTTGATTTTCTGAGGATGCCTATAGACACAGCTGTAGCGCAAAACAACAGCATCCTTCGATCATTTCATTCAGCAGGATTGCACTCGTTCTGTCCCATTTTTCCCCCGATTAAAGCTGATGGAGCTCGAAGCTTGAGTGGAACAGCTTAGCACTTTATATATAGCAAGATAACACTGCCCTGGTTTTCCAGTGAGAATCGCTGAAGACCGAAGCTCAAGCGCGGCACAGAAACATTGCAACGTTTCATATAACAATAGTTTCTGCTTAGGATCAACGGAGATGAAAGCTATAGCACACAACGTCTCATTAGCACTTAATAAAGGAGCGTGGCACTTATCCTGTCTTAGGTTTCCGCCGAAAATCGCTGGAGACCAAAACTACGACACAACACTGAAACACTTGATTGGTGTATATTGCAGGACCACCACAGACTCAGATCTACAGCATTACGCTTCATCACTTTACTCACCCACTTACAGTTTCACGCTGAGGGTGGTTAGAGACCTCTTATTTAATACAACACTTCAGCATCGATTTCATATCTAAGCATGGCAGGGTTGCACTAGTTATTTCCACTTTATCTCGTGGACAGTCTGAGACCAACATATAACGCAAAACAACAGCATCTCATCAACATTTCATTCAGCACAATCGTACTCGTTTCGTCCCTGTTTTCTATTCAGGATCACCAAAGACTCAAAACCAAATCACAATACTTCACTTCACATACCAGCGTGACACGTGCCCTTTGTCCAGTTTTCCGTAAAGAATGACCAAAGGCCAAAACCATAACGCAACACATCATCCCATCAAAATGTAATATTAGTAGGCTCGTACTCGTCATGTTCCGGTTGTCTATTGAGGGTCGTTCAAGACCTCTACTTAACGCAACATTTCAACAGCACCTTCATTTGAAATTGCAGGGTGGTACTCGTTCTTTTTCAAGTCTTTGTTAGAGATAGCCGAAGAGCAAACCTACAACCAAACACTCCATCCTTCATATAGCAGGATCAAACTCGTCCTGTCCAAGTTTTCTGTTGAGGATGGCTAGCGGGCCCACGCCACCCTGAAAGCCGCTATTGTTGTTGTTAGCCCTCCCGCTCTGAGCAGTCTCCCATAGCTGCTTTTGCATCATGGCCAGCGAGATCTTGTTGGCCTGCAGGAAATCTTTCATGGAGATCATCTCGCCCGAGTTCCGCCGGTACTCTGAGTCCGAATCTCCATCTGCGTCAGTGACGGTGACGGTGGGAGCCTTGCCCCCTCTGTGGATGGCCCCCGGCGTGATGGCGTTACGTCGAGTCATGGGAGGCTTCTTCAGCCTGCAGTTGCAGTCACAGTTGAGCCTCCGGAGCAGCCAGTTGAGCACCTGCTTGATGACGATGGAGGTGACATTGAAGAGGCTGTAGATGCAGCAGCAGCCCAGCACGATGAAGACGAAGTTGCCCAGGCGGTAGAGGTGCACGTTGGTGTACTCACTCTTCTGGCTGACCACGTAGTCCCCGAAGCCTATCGTGGCGAAGGTGACGAAGCAGAAGTAGATGGCCTCGAAATAAGTCCAGTCCTCCACGGGGTAGTACATGGAGGAGGCACACACGGCCACCACCAGCGCCCCCAGCAGCAGAATCAGCATCACCCAGTACACTGACGGCTTCCAAGAGTCCAGCTGATCGTCCTCAGACGCCTCGGATGCCCGACGGTTCTTGGGGTCCTTGGCGAGGCCCTTCCGCCTGAGGTCCCGTTCGTGGATGGCGCGCAGGATGTAGGCAAGGAAGGTGATGATGCGCTCCAGGAAAAGGTTGAAGAACAGGATGGCTCCGGCACAGCCGAAAAAGCCATAGAAGATGAGGACGATCTTCCCCGGCACTGTCCTTGGAGTTGTCATGCCGAAACCTGCAACCCAGCAACACAGAGGAATAAATGTCATGAAGTAAAATGTATTGATCGTTTTAGAAAGGTACAGGAAAAGTGGACACTGTAGTAATTTTATTCTTACGTAACCGTATACACATCTTTGGACGGAACGAACAATTATCAGTGAATGATAACTTGTCCGAAACTTTAAAAGGCAAGCTAAAAGGATTAAATCGTATTTCCCAACACAGACATTCAAAGTTGCACGTATGGCAGCAGACAGAATCTGCATTCACGCACGCACGCAAGACCATACATACACACATAATCCCCTATATGCACATGCGAAAACACACCCACCCACACACACACACATACACACACACGCACACACGCACACACACACATACACACCATCAAATACACACACACACACACACACACACACACACACACACACACACACACACACACACACACACACACTCACACAAGATCTAGAGATATAGAGAGAGAGTGAGCCAGCCAGCCAGCCAGCCAGACACACACACACACACACACACACACACACACACACACACACAGAAGAG